>NC_052508.1:74235188-74262801 GCF_014356525.2 Nilaparvata lugens | reverse complement strand
TATCGCTCTTTATATATTTTTTGCCTTGATCTATTTTTCGCATTATTTGTTTAATATATGTATGAACGTTCATGGTGTGCAATTTATTTTTTATTCCTCAACACTATAGTATAAGTATCATATTTATATATATTTATTATTTACTGAATTACAAGAGTTATAGGAGAAGCCCATATCTAGGCCTATCAAGATTTTTTAAGACTGAATACTATTAGAAAACCACGACCTAATTATATAATTATATCAAATCTCATGCTTTACCGACTGATGCCAAGCAGGAGGCTAATCGTTATTTAAATATAAATAATAACGTGACAATATATATATATGTATGTATGTATAATTAACCGCATTAGAAGGATATGAACCCAGAATATATATATATATATATATCAGATGATAGACCAATGTGGATAAAAGTTTGAAGTCACGAATTGAAGAAACCTTCACTAGTTCAACTATAAAGAGGTCCTCGCTATAATAACAGTGTTTGATTAGCAATGGTATTGCTATCCTCGTCTATCATTCAACAAAGCGGATAGCGCTATCTCTATCTCGCTTTGCTCTGTTGCCAGATCGTCTTTCAACAATGTAGAATTGATGATTAATTAACAAAATAATCCATCTTGATTATGAAAATAGACGCAACTGGTGCAGTCATTTGGATAGAATGACCCTTGAAGTCCAAAACTATAGACCTACTGGAAAAAGAGATGTAGGGAGGCGAATAGAGAGGTAGGTTTATCAATAAACCTAATCCCTGGAGTGAAGATGATAATGATAAATTATGAAAATCAATTAACAAAATATTTCTTGATTATGAAAATTCATTATGAAATCATTGAAAAATATAATTAATTATTTTAAACGAGTATGAACAGTTAATATTACATCAATAAACCTGTATCAGCTACCGTGTATAGAAGGCATTGACAAGACAGAGGATCGGCAACGTTGTTCCCCTACCTTTCTCCACTACCATTATAACGTGGACCTCACTGTAGTAAGACAATTACTCCAATGTGGTGCATGGCATTAGAATAATAATTATTATTGTCAGTAATTCACCATTTATCAACAATCTGTTCCATATCTCAATGAAGTGCATAACGAAGGTGAACCAGAAACCTTTCATATTCACTCCAATAACAACCTATTATTATTTTTATCCTTTCCAGCCTGCAAAACTCTACTTTCTCTTAATGAGGAACAAAGACATCGGGCCCAATTTTAGCTATCTTTGTCACTCTCTTGTCACTCTATGGTGTTGGCTCCTCTCATTTCCATGTTGCCCCAATTTTAGCTCTCTTTGTCACTCTTTTGTCACTGTATGTGTTCACTCTTCTCATTTTCATGTTGGCCCAATTTTAGCTCTCTTTGTCACTCTATGGTCTTGTCTCCTCTCATTTTCATTTTATCCTTAAGCCTGGTTTTCATTAGTAGAGTTACTGGTAGAGTTTCCTGGGCAAGTACTAATTATCTTGTGAACTCTCCCAATGGAAAAGTTCATGGTAGAGTACTAGTTTGTAGTAGAGTGGAGTGGAATAGCACTGTGGGATAGTACTCTGCCACTTTCCTTCTCCCACCACCGCTTCTCACTCTACTCTTCCACTACTAAGCTAATGAGAACAGTTTTTAACTGGTAGAGTAAAGTCGTGCCGTAGGCTATCAAGTTTAAGAAGTTTTGTTATTTATTAAAAAGTATTAATTTATTAAAGTGTTAATAAGTGTTTAAGTGTTAATTTATTAAAAAGTTTTGACATTTCAAGGTTAGTTCTGTCCACTGGACAACACACTCTACTAGTGAAAACTAGGCTTCAATGAGGAACAAATATATCAGGCCAAATTAGCTCTCTTTGTGAAATTGTCTATTGTTCACTCCTCTCATTTCCATTTCTGCCCAATTTTAGCTCTCTTTTTCACTCCCTTGTCATTCTATGGTGTTCACTACTAGTTCTGTCACTAGACAACACACTCTACTAGTGAAAACTAGGCTTCAATAAGGAACAAATACATCAGGCCAAATTAGCTCTCTTTGTGAAACTGTCTCTTGTTCACTCCTCTCATTTCCATTTTTGCCCAATTTTAGCTCTCTTTGTCACTTCCTTGTCACTCTATGGTGTTCACTACTTTCATTTTCAATTTGGCCCAATTTTAGCTCTTTTTGTCACTCTCTTGTCACTCTATGGTGTTCAATCCTCTTCACTTTTATCCTCTCATTTTTATGGTGTTCAATCCTCTCATTTTTATTTTTGCCCAATTTTAGCTCTCTTTGTCACTCCTTTGTCATTCTATGGTGTTCACTACTTTCATTTTCAATTTGACCCAATTTCAGCTCTTTTTGTCACTCTCTTGTCACTCTATGGTGTTCACTTCCTCTCGTTTACATTGTGGCCAAATTTTAGCTCTCTTTTTAATAAAGGCAGCTAATCAATCAATCACACAATCTATTGTCACTCTATGGTGTCCACTCCTCTCATTTCCATTTTCGCCAAATTTTAGCTTTCTTTGTCACTCCTTTGTCACTCTATGGTCTTGTTTCCTTCCATTTTTATTTCGGCCCTATTTTAGCTCTCTTTATCACTCCATGGTTTTGTCTCTCATTTTCATTTTGTCACAATTTTAACTCTCTTTGTCACTCCCTTGTCACTCTATGGTGTTCACTACTTTCATTTTCAATTTGACCCAATTTCAGCTCTTTTTGTCACTCTATGGTCTTGTCTCCTCTCATTTCCATTTTTGCCCAACTCTAGCTCTCTTTGTCACTCTCATGTCACTCTGATCACTTGTCTCCTCTCATTTCCATTTCTGCCCTACTCTAGCTCTCTTTGTCACTCTCTTGTAACTCTATGGTCTTGTCTCCTCTCATTTCCATTTTGGCCCAACTCTAGCTCTCTTTGTCACTCTCTTGTCACTCTATGGTCTTGCCTCCTCTGATTCTCATTTTAGCCCTAGCCTCACTTTTCTTGTCATTCTATTTTGGGATGGAAAAGAGAAGGGCTTAACTTGTTAGAACTCAATTTTGGAAGTCTTGTCAAGTTGTCCATTGATGGTAACACCCCCTTCCACTCTTTGAGCCGGTACTTAGGGCTTTGAGCCCTGGGGGGGGGAAACAAATGGGTTCCCTTTCGTTTTCTGGTATATTGGGGGCGGGGGGCTCGTAATACCCCCTGCCATCATCTATTAAAGTTTCGGGGCAGAGCACCTTTGATGCGGTACAACTTTGATGTCGCCTCCATTCTGTGTTGTTTGCCTGGAAGAGAGAGGTATTTTCATCTTTGTCTGTTACTCTCTTCCAATGCATCTCCCATCATTCCCTCTTAGTCTTTCTTCTTCTCAATGTGGAAGAGAATTGTCATCTATCAAACGAATTGAGAGATCACTGCGTAAATGGGTTTCCCCTTTTTTCGCGACAGCTCTATTTTGGTGCTCATTTATTGAAGATGAAAACTGCCTTTGCATCACAACATTGTTATTCTGACTATCCCTGGAAAACATAGCTGAAATACCATGCTCGAACATTATAAGTTATTATGATTGTTCTATTGTGTACTAGCATGTAACCCGTGCTTCGCAAGGGTCTAATTGGAAACTTGGCTAACTAAAAACTCGACCTACTGGAATCTTGGAGAATTAGAAATTTATCTAGAACTATCCTCGGTAAATTAATAAACTGAAAACTTGACCAAGTGGAATCTTGAAGAATTTAAAATGGATTTATATCTATCTTCGGTAAATAAAGAATCTATATATGCAAAATTTGAAGTTTAATCAGTCCAGTACTTCAGACGTGATGATGCGTCAAACATAATTTTCCTATCCCGTACGTGTATAAGCCAGTTCTTTCCTTTATTATAGTATAGATGAAAACTGACTTTGCATCACAACATTATTATTCTATCTCTAGAAAACATAGCTGAAATAGCATGTTCGAACGTTATAAATTATCATGATTGTTTTATTGTGTACTATATTTATTGACAACCACAATCACGCTGAAATTTATTTAAGGGCGCAGTTTTGCTGAAAAGATTGTTACCTCATTTTCGTCAGAGTAGTTCTATTTTCAACAAGAGGGCTCTGTAGACTACTTTATTGACATTCATTTGGAAATGATAGGGCAACGAGTTGCCGATTATCTATTACTATCGCCTTCTAAATAGTATATAGCTTTGATTTAAGTTATTCCGGTATTAAATACTGATTCTTGTTAAAAATGATCAACTCCATCTCAAACATAAATTCATTGAATGAAATTTATATTCCATGATCCTTTATCTCCTTTCTGTATAGGGCTACTTTTATAGAAATAGAAAGAAAAATGAAAAATTTTAGTGATTAAATATTTCAAAAAGGGTACTAAAATTTCTATTTTTCTTTCTATTTCCATGATCCTTGTCTTTTTTCTTTCGGGCTACTTTTGAATAAATAAAAATAGAAATTCAAGTACCCTTTTTAAAATTATTTAACATGTTGTGACTCAATAATTTTAATAAGGGTTCTCAAATTTATATTTTTATTTGATTTTCATTCTCTCTTCTTCTTTCTTCAAGGCTTAGGCATTGAATAATATATCTCAAATACATTTCATTCAAAATATAAATTCATGATTTAAAAAAAATTTTCATAATTTAAAAATAATTTTCATAATTGAAATAAAATATTTTGGTAATTCATTATAATTTTTCATAGTTAACAAAAGGTTCGGCAACAGTGCAGAGGTGAAAAAGGAAAGAACTATCTGCTTTGTCTCATGAGAGACAAGGATAGCAACACAGATGTTAATCATAACGTGAATCTCTCTTCAAGCTGAAATGGATGTACAAATGGACCTGCAAATGACTACGATGTGTCGACTCTGAAGAAATATAGCTCCCCTGTATTGATTCTTATATTCACAATAAAAAGTCTTTTTAATATCAGTATCCTTGGAACAATTGTAAATTCCAACCAGTTTACCAAGTTCATTTTCCATCAACATTAAATAAATAAATGTATAAAACGAAATCGGCTCTCATTCAATTGGATTAAATTGAATTGTTATTCCCACATAATATACATAGCAAATACAGGTGCATAACAAATTATTATGTTATAGTGATAACAATAGCCTAACAGAAATATAAAAGCTATACAGAGATATTATTCATGTCCTGATAAACATTTTGATAGTTATATTAGTTTCCTCTGTTTGGAGATGTGTCACCAAAGTTTAAACTCTTTATTGATTGATACAATGAGTATATCATCAAAATGATAGGGAGAGAAAAAATAAGGAAACCTTGTGCTATTCCTCTCCCAAATTCAGATAAGGTTACACATAGTACGAAATAGGTTAAGTCTTGTTCACTTCACAAAATTTTCAGTCCTTAATAATTTTATAAAGTAGATTTTTAAACATCTATAAACAAGTATAACCTGTATAAACAAGGCTGCTCTATGATCGATGGATTCATACAATAAGTACATCATCAAAATGATAGGGAGAGAAAAAAAAAAAGGAAACCTTGTGCTATTCCTCTCCCAAATTCAGATAAGGTTACAAATAGTCCGAAATAGGTTAAGTCTTGTAGTTGTTCACTTCACAAAATTTTCAGTCCTTAATTATTTTATAAAGTAGATTTTTAAATTTTCAAGTCTCTAAAAACCAGGACTGCAGAAAATCTAGAAACAGTGAGTAAAATTCAATATCAAGCCTAAAGAATCTAAGTTTCTTCGAACAAAGGGACTCGAATCGGGATCCTGGAGCTCAAGGAAAAGGGCTCTCTCCCTTCGTTGGTTAACAATATTGTCGACTGGCGTCCGTCCCTTATAGGGATGTGGACCATCATAATAATAATTATTGATCAAGGGCTGGGGCAGAAGCGGTAGACGAATCGTGTCGGTGGGCCGGGGGGGGGTCTCCTAATGTAGTATAAGGGTGGGGGAGGGAGGTCTGTATCAATCGGCAGCGTTTTCCAACAAGGGGGCAACCAACCCCACAATTCCATGTGGCCAATTGTGTTCTATGCATGCGCGTGCGTCTGTGCTTGTTTGTAAATGTGTGTGTGTGTGTGTGTGTGTGTGTGTGTGTGTGTGTGTGTGTGTGTGTGTGGTGTGTGTGTGTGTGGTGCTTAGTTGTTTTGTTGTGTATTTGTTTCCCCCCCCCATTAATACAACTCACCACCTAATCATTCTTTGAAGGGGGCTAATTAATCTGCCATCGAAATATATACCGCTTGTGTTCATGTTATTATCACGGTCAATAAAATTTGTCGGCAACTGGTTTTTATCAATTAATTTTCGGCTGTATGCTGTATATTTTTTGGCAATCAATGCTCAAGGTCGTTGAGTGATTGTGTTTGAACTCTTTCAAGGTTCTTACAAATTTCAGCAGTCATTTCCAGTGTTATTAATTTTGTCATTGATTAATAATTTATTAGATTATTGTTACATTGATATCAGTCACAATTTATAAACTAAATTTATACTGTTGGTTTTATTGAAAAAATGAATGGAACTAATATTGTAGTCCATAATGTAACAAATCGAATGACATATAATAGAACTCTTTCCGATCAATGGTTATAGAGATAATTTATTTCCCGTGATTACCTGCATTTTTACTTTCCTTGCCCTATTACCATAGGTAAGGAAAGTATTACTTTCCGAAAAATCAAGGTACCCCAATTTCTAATTTCTATACGTTTCAAGGTCCCCCGAGTCCAAAAAAGTGTTTTTTAGGTATTGGTCTGTATGTGTGTGAGTGTGTGTGTGTGTGTGTGTGTGTGTGTGTTGTGTGTGTGTGTGTGTGTGTGTGTGTGTTGTATGAGTGCGTCTGTGTACACGATATCTCATCTCTCAATTAACGGAATGGCTTGAAATTTGAAACTTAAGGTCCTTATATTATAAGGAACCGACACGAACAATTTCGATCAAATGCAATTCAAGATTGCGGCTAAAATGGCGGAAATGTCGTCAAAAACATGGTTTTTCGCGATTTTCTCAAAAATGGCTCCAACGATTTTGATTAAATTTATACCTAAAATAGTCATTGATAAGCTATATCAACTACCACAAGTCCCATATCTGTAAAAATTCCAGTAGCTCCGCCTCATCTATGCGAAGTTTGATTTCAGATTCCCAATTATCAGGCTTTAGATACAATTTAGCAGGTAGTACTATCCTTTTCTAGCTCCGCAACGAAGCCAAGTCTGTTTTTGGACAATGCAGGAATATAATTAATTGGGGCAGAGAATCGACAACGCTGTTCTCCTATCTTTATTCACTGTCATTATAACGTGGACCTTACTATAGCAGATCTCGTCCGTATCCAGCGTTATTGTCCTGTCACCAGCTGGCTCATATCTTTGAATAGTAGACTTGAGATGCGCGTGAACACTAACCTCAGGTGATCAATTTTCATAACAGCAAGGAAAGTTGTGTGAGTGCGCCACACCAGATTTTTCAAATTTGAAGGTGACTAGGGGGGAAGCTCCAAGGGGATTTCATGGGAGAATGACCCTCTGGAGGTTTCTATCCATGTTGAGAGATTCAGCTTTTATTTAATTTTCTGACCAAAAATCCCCTTTTTGACTGGGCTATTAAAAAAAATGTAGTGATCTGTAGTATTAATATTTTACTATAGTGAGGTCCATGTTATAAGAGCAGTGGAAAAAAGAAGGAGAACAGTGTTGCCGATTCTCTGCCTTGTCACTGCCTTTCATAGAGGATAGCCGATACCGGTATATCAGATGTAGCCTAATATAAACGGGCATCCTTTTTATTCCTTATTGATTCATTCAATAAGTATATCATCAAAATGATAGGGAGAGAAAAATAAGGTAACCTTGTGCTATTATTATTGTGCTATAGTGTTACAACAGCTGTGCTTAGTGAGATAAGTTGTGTGTATTTTTGGGTTCAAAATTTAATAAAATAACTTGTTCAATTCAATATGAAGAGTGATAATTAAGTGTTATATTTGAATATAGTTTGGTGTTTTAATTTCTCTAGATTCAAAATGTTTAGCTTATATATATATTTTTGAACGAAAATTGAACTTGAACGTTTTATTTAATTATTTATTTATTTATTTATTCGTGGACAGAATCACAAATCATAATATTTATAAATATGATTAGGAAGGAACAACAGGCTTGACCAAAATCTATTCCATTCCCAAATTTTGATAAATTAATAAAATGTCCAAAAAATAGGTTATGTTTCCACTGTAAAAAGTTCAATCTCAATTTTCGTCCTAAAATATATATATACAAGCTAAACATTTTGAATTTATAGAAATTAAAACACCAAACTATATTTGAATATAACACTTAATTATCACTTCATATTGAATTAATAAAGTTATTTTATAAAATTTTGAACCCAAAAATATACACAACTTCTCTCTCTAAGCACAGCTTTTTTACAGTAGAAACATAACCTATTTTTTGGACATTTTATTAATTTATCAAAATTTGGGAATGGAATAGATTTGGGCCAAGCCTGTTGTTCCTTCCTAATCATATTTATAAATATTATGATTTGTGATTCTGTCCACGAATAAATAAATAAATTCCGCTCCCAAATTTAGATAAGGTTACACATAGTCCGAAATAGGTTAAGTCTTGTAGTTGTTCACTTCACAAAATTTTTAGTACTTGATTATTTTTAGAAAGTAGATTTTTAAATTTATATGCTTCAAACCCAAACTTGAAAGAAATATTTCATATTATCATCACTAAAATTGGAAATATTCACATATCAAAAGAAATAATTTTGAAGGACCAAAAATAACATCCTTGTTTATAATAATCAATTATATTTTATCTGTTAACGAAATATATTTTCAATGATTAAACTATAAATTCACATAATTGAGATTTAATATTTTGCTAATTAATTATATCTCTACATAGTTGGAAAACGGCCCTGCAACGTTGCTGAGCCAGCAAAGGATAGCGCTATCTGCTTGTCGAATGTTAGACAAGGATAGCAACACTAATGTTAATCAAATACTGCGATTATAACGTTGACCTCACTACAGTTCTACTGAATCAGTATTCACTCATAATCCAAATAAATTATAATTAAATTTACGTCTCTATGGAAAATTATTTGAGTTGATGACGTCTTCATTGTTTGATTTACTCATCACTATTTACTCATAATCCTAATGAATTATCATGAAATTTACTACTCTTTCTGAAAATATATTTGTGGGTTGATGACGTCATTGATGACACTTCTCACAATATTAGTAATTCAGTATGTTCTCATTTGAAACCAGTATAGCTTCATAATATTCACTACTTGCTTCAGTTAAATTTTTAGGGAAACTGGAGATTATTGTTTTCTTGATAAATATCAATTTTTATTTTCCTTGCCCTATTACCATAGGTAATAAAAGTATTGCTTTCCGAAAAAAATTAAGGTACCCCAATTTCTAAATTTCTATACGTTTCAAGGTCCCCTGAGTCCAAAAAAGTGGTTTTTGGGTATTGGTCTGTGTGTGTGTGTGTGTGTGTGTGGTGTGTGTGTGTGTGTGTGTGTTGTGTGTGTGTGTGTGTGTGTGTGTGTATGAGTGTATGTGCGTCTGTGTACACGATATCTCATCTCCCAATTAACGGAATGACTTGAAATTTGGAACTCAAGGTCCTTACACTATAAGGATCCGACACGAACAATTACGATCAAATGCAATTCAAGATGGCGGCTGAAATGGCGAAAATGTTGTCAAAAACAGGGTTTTTCGTGATTTTCTCGGAAACGGCTCCAACGATTTTGATCAAAATCCTAAAATACCTAAAATAGTCATCGATAAGCTCTATCAACTGCCACAAGTCCCATATCTGTAAAAATTTCAGGAGCTCCGCCCCATCAATACAGATAGATTCCCAATTATCAGGCTTCAGATACAATTGAAAAAAAAAATCAAGTGGAGTAGATTGAGCATGCAAATCTCTACAATTAATGTTCAGTAACATTTTCACCTAAAATTGAAAATAAGCTTTAAATTCGAGAAAATGTGATTATTCAATTGCAAATTATTGTTGATTCTATTAAATCATTCACTATGAAGAGATAGCAGACCTCATGTGTGTCTCCAGCGTTATTGCCCTGTCACCAGCTGGCTCAAATAGTAGACTCGGGATGTGCGGTAACACTAGCGTCAGGTGATCAATTTTCATAACGGCAAGGAAAGTTGTGTGAGTGCGCCACACCAGATTTTTAGAAAGTGGAGTCCTGATAAGTTGATTGGTGCTGATAAAGAAAAAACAACTGAAGATCTGAAATTCTGATTAGAATAAAGAGCTCAGTCATGTTTTACCGCTTTTAGTTAAATTTTAGAATTGAAAAAAAAATTTAATACAATTATTACAAATGTCATATAGGCCTACTGTATTAATGTTAACCTTCTCATTACATCTAGTGATTCAGGTTTTAATTTTATAGCAACACTTTTGAAATCTCGATAAATTCGTTTTAAACTATTCAAGGCTTCTATAATATAGAAAGATGTGAAGTGCATTAAACCAAAGAGGATTATAATAGTCTTTTCCTACAGTTACGTTGAAAAGTGGCCATTGCTGCACTGATTACAGAACGCAAAGAATCACTTTTCCGCTCTAGTGCGGGAAAAATTTTTCTGCACTCCAGATTTGCAACATGGCAACGCAAAATACTTGGTAGGTTATATGGAGCAACAGTGCAGCAAAATCAAAATTAAGTTGGTAACAGTGACTGGGCTGCTATAGTGAGCAGAGTGCAACGAAGCACAACGCGCTAATTATTAGTATTAGATATTATAACCAAGGACAACGAGGACTTTAGGATTTTAGGATTAAGATTTTTATCAATAATAAAATTACACAGAAAAACATTTGATGGATTTCAGGCAATTTTACCCATAATTATCCACTTTTCATACTCAATGGTAACTGTAGGAAAAACTTAATGTGAAATACGTGCGCAAAGTTCGTTTGCTGCACTCAACAAACCATTCCGCCCTCGCCTACGGCTCGGGCGTAAACGTTTCTTTCGGTGCAGCAAACTGTCACTTTGCGCACTAGTTGCACAAATAACTATTGTAGTTTCTATTTTTCTAAGATTAAAGTCATAATATCGCGGCACCGAGCTTCGCTCGTTTTTTATTTATTAATAAATATTCCTCAAAATGATTGGGGAAGGACTAACTGGTACAACCCAAAACTGTTTCTTCCCCGAATTTTGATTTATACACTATAAATAGTCCAAAAGTGGGTTATGTTCCATACACTTGAATTCAGGTCCAATTTTCAGTCCAAATATTTGAAAACAGAAAAGTTCTAATTTAGATTGTTTACAAACCAATTTGAATAACAAAATAACACTCACTAATCACTTGAAACTGTAAAATAATGATCAAGTTTGAAAATTCTGATATACTCTAATTTAGAACGATATACCATGTCATGTCACAAATCAGATTATTTTGATCAAGTCGATTATAATTTTTAGATAATATTTCTTGTGAGATAAGCTGATTGATTACACAGCTGAGCATAATTCTGTCTCTCTCCCACACAGGCACACGTGTCTTCTGTTATCGACGGACGACGAAATTATCATCTGTTTTTCAAGGATGAATAATTATTATTATCCTTTTCATGTCCTTCAGTGAGTATTCCCAGGGATGAGACCTAGTGCAATCGAATTTTTATATCATAGACCTATTATGTTCCAAATTTCGTGAAAATCGTTAGAGCCGTTTTCGAGATCCGTTGCACATAAATAACCATAAATATAAATAACCAAATAATATTTTATAATATACTCCAAATTGGAGTCCTGATGAGACAAGTTGATTGGTGTTAATAATGTTAAAACAACTGAAGATTTGCAATTCTGATATTCTGATTTGAATAAAGAGCTCAGTCATGTTGAAAATTCCATTATATATTGAGCAAGCGATCTCTGTATATATTTTTACTTTCCTTGCCCTATTACCATAGGTAAGGAAAGTATTGCTTTCCAAAAAAAATTAAGGTACCCCAATTTCTGAATTTCTATACTTTTGAAGTCCCCTGAGTCCAAAAAACTGGTTTTTGGGTATTGGTCTGTATGTGTGTGTGTGTGTGTGTGTGTGTGTGTGTGTGTGTGTGTGTGTGTTGTGTGTGTGTGTGTGTGTGTGTGTGTATGAGTGTATGTGCGTCTGTGTACACGATATCTCATCTCCCAATTAACGGAATGACTTGAAATTTGGAACTTAAGGTCCTTTCACTATAAGGATTCAACACGAACAATTTCGATCAAATGCAATTTAAGATGGCGGCTAAAATGGCGAAAATGTTGTCAAAAACAGGGATTTTCGTGATTTTCTCGGAAACGGCTCCAACGATTTTGATCAAATTCAAACCTAAAATAGTCATCGATAAGCTCTATCAACTGCCCCATCAATGCAGATAGATTCCCAATTATCAGGCTTCAGATACAATTGAAACAAAAAAAATCTAGTGGAGTAGATTGAGCATGAAAATCTCTACAATTAATGTTCAGTAACATTTTCACCTAAAATTTAAAATAAGCTTTAAATTCGAGAAAATGTGATTATTCAATTGCAAATTATTGTTGATTCTATTGAATCATTCACTATGAAGAGATAGCAGACCTCATTGTGTGTCTCCAGCGTTATTTCCCTGTCACCAGCTGGCTCAAATCTTTGAATAGTAGACTTGAGATGCGCGGGTACACTAGCGTCAGGTGATAAATTTTCATAAGGGCAAGGAAAGTTGTGTGAGTGCGCCACAACAGATTTTTATAATATAAATGAATATCAGATTTGCAAATCTTCAGTTGTTTTAACATTATTAGCACCAATCAACTTGTCTTATCAGGACTCCAATTTCGATATTTTTTTCAAAATCGATATTAGTCAAGAAAAAACACATAAATCTCCAGTTTCCCTATCTCAGCTTCTCCAGGCTCCACATACAGTTCCACACTCATAAACTCATTCTCTGTCTGCCCCCCGTTCTCATTCTGTCTTTCACACTCTCACACTATCTCTCTCTCACTTTCTCTCTGTTTCTATCACACCCTCTCTCTCTCACACTCCCTCTCTGTTTCTATCTCTCTCTCTATTTGTATCTATCTCTCTCTGTCTCTTTCTGTCTCTCTCTCTCGTTCTCTCGCACTCTCTCACTCTCTCTCTCTTTTGGTAGAGAGTTAGTGGGGAGGATATTTTTAATATTCTTTCCGTAGAATGGACATTGATATGTCCAAAGCTCCGCCAATTTATGTAGATGCATAACAATATGATTATTATCTATAGTTATTATATTACAAAGTGCTTTTTCATATCATATACTTTCAATAATTATTTTCTTAGTCTATATCATGTAAATTCATCTATAATTTTGCTGTATTGTAAGCTATTGTATATAAGTGTATAAGACAGTATATATTGTAATCTACATAAATAAAGTACTCAATCAATCAATCAATCAATTTCTCTCTCTTGATATGTCCAAAGCTCCGCCAATTTATGTAGATGCATAACAATATTATCTATAGCTATTACTAATTGCTTTTTCATATCATATGCAGTTCAAAAATCATTTTCTTAGTCTATACTGTATTATGTGAATTCATCTATAATTTTGCTGTATTGTAAGCTATTGTATATAAGTTTATAAGCCAGTATATATTGTAATCTACATAAATAAAGTACTCAATCAATCAATCTCTCACTCTCTCTTTACCCTTCGTTTCGTCTTTCTAACCATCTTGTTGCTCTATCTACTATTTCAAATTCAAATTCATTTCCACAATGAAAAGAATACAAAAAACAAGATAAAAAGCAAATTTCTCTTTCTCTCTCAGCCTCGCTCTTTCTCTCTCTCTCTCTCTTCCTCACTATCTCTCTCTTTGTCTTCATCTCTCTCTCTTTCTCTCTCGCTCTCTCGCTCTCTCTCTCTCTCTCTCTTCCGCACACTGCTCCCTTTCTCTCTCTCACACATACTCACACTCTTGTTGATGTAATCACTTTTGGTAGCGTTGTAAATCGATTAATCTTTGCCATCGGCCAACAATGCCTCCGCATCAATTGGTTGCGGAGTGTCGCCTGCCTGCCGGATTAGGCGATGCTATAGTGAGGTCCACGTTATAATGGCGGTGTTTGATTAGCAATGGTATTGCTATCCTTGTCTATCATTCAACAGAGCGGTTAGCGCTATGTCTTTCTCGCTTTGCTCTGAGGCCAGATCGTATTTAATCAATGTAGAATTGATGATCAATTAATAAAATATTACATCTGTAATTAACAGTATGAAAATAGACGCAACTGGTGCAGTCATTTGGATAGAATGCCACCTGGAAGAATGACCCTTGATGTCCAAAACTGTAGACCTACTGGAAAAAGAGATGTAGGGGGGCCAAGAGAGAGATGGGTACTGGAACAGGTTAATTAATCAACCTAATCCCTGAAGTGGAGATGAAAATAAATAAATAAATAAATAACCCTTTTGATGAAATAAAAACACATAGATGTTGTCAGTTTTCTACACAAAAGTGTAGAAAACTGACAACATCTATGTATTTTTATTTCATCATGGAACGTTTCTACAACATCGACCACAACTCAGTTGAAATAACCCTTTATTGCTTCTAAAACTTAATATACATAATATAATTGCAATTACAGGATGATGATGATAAATTATGCAAATCTTTAATGAAATGTATTGGAGAATATAATGTCTTGCTTCATAAAATATAATTATTATTTTAAACGAGAGAGATGGGTACTAGAACAGGTTAATTAATAAACCTAATTCCTGGAGTGAAGATGATGATGATAATTATGCAAATCTTTAATGAAATGTATTGGAGAATATAATGTCTTGCTTCATAAAATATAATTTATTATTTTAAACGAGAGAGATGGGTACTAGAACAGGTTAATTAATAAACCTAATTCCTGGAGTGAAGATGATGATGATAAATTATGCAAATCTTTAATGAAATGTATTGGAGAATATAATGTCTTGCTTGATAAAATATAATTGATTATTTTATACGAGAATGAACCGTTATTAGTACATCAATAAACCTGTATTAGCTACCGTCTATAGAAGGCATTAACAAGACAGAGGATCGGCAACGTTTTTCTCCTATCTTTCTCCACTGCCATTATAACATGGACTTCACTATAGGTGCGAAAACTGTACCTTTATCGCATTGATGTAGGCCATCTCCAAACATAATAAATGCATTGATATATTTATTTATTTATTTATTAGATAGAGCGAACAATACAATAGTCGGAAAAGAAAAAACAGGCCATTGCCCAAAACTTCTTCAATTTCCTGATTTGTCACAAATCGTCCAAATATTATGTAGGTTATGTTCACTTCAATTTCAACACCAAATCTTCAATCTGAAACTATGAATCAGAATAAAACAAAGAATTTTAAATTTAGATAGATTGATAATGAAACTTCTGTTAAAACAAAAACCAAACTTCAAATATTCACAAAATATAGAATAAAATCACTTAAATTTTGAGCTCGAAAATATCACTTTCACCATAGCTACAACATATATACAATAGTATATATCGCAATTAAAAAAGGAACATACCTGTCAAATTTCATGAAAATCTATTACCGCGTTTCGCCGTAAATGCGCAACATATAAACATTTAAACATTAAGAGAAATGCCAAACCGTCGACTTGAATCTTAGACCTCACTTCGTTTGGTCAATAATTGATTATTTTGAACGAGAATGAACAGTTAATATTACATCAATAAACCTGTATCAGCTACCGTCTATAGAAGGCATTGACAAGACATAGGATCGGCAACGTTGTTCTCCTATCTTTCTCCACTAACATTATAACGTGAACCGCACTACAGGTAGATTGCATACAACGTGATGCAAAATGAAATTGACGACGGTTTTCCCGTTCAGTTTTGGAAGGTGTGACCAGATGAAGAGTGTCAACGGTTCTTTCCAGGGCCGTAGAATATAACAATAACAGCATTTGTGATGATTCATCCAGGCAACAATAGTGTCAGAACATGTGTGAGAGATAGAGGTAGGAGATAGAGTGAGTGAGAGAGATCGTGAATAGACTTAGAACGTTGTCAAAAATCCACTTTAATTAAATAAAATTTAAAAATTAATATTTTACAGGAGCATGCTTTCGTGTGTGCTCACACATCATCAGCTGTAAGTTACAGTAAAGTTACAGGAAGTAGAAAGATTCCAACTTAACAAAAACAAAAGCAAGAGCTACTTGATCATTCTGACTTATTATCATTCCTATTTTTAATTTGATTTTTATTGAACATTTAAGGAGGAAAAATTAGACTAGGTTGTTAACCAAATTTCAGTAGTTTTCTAGGATTCTTGATAAGTATTTCAACAGTGATGATGATATTTCACAATTTCTTCATTTTATTACAAATTTCCACTCTGAATGTTTTTAACTTAGATAACCTATTTTACTGCCTTACACCTATTTATTTTTATTATAATTTTTTTTTCATATGAAATATTCATGTAATTTCAAATAATTTGTTAGAATTAAGAGAATTAGAATTAACAATCAATTACAATGATCAAGTGGCTCTTGCTTTTCTTTTTGTTAGTTTTATAATAAGTAAAAATTTTTTCATAAAAAGTAGGCCGAAATCATATAATTTCTAATAATTTTGTTAGAATTAAGAATATAAATTAGAATTAAAATTAAATAAATTAAAAATAGGAATGATAATTAGTCAGAATGATCAAGTAGCTCTTGCTTTTGTTTTTGTTAAGTTGGAATCTTTCTAGATCTGTAACTTTACTGTAACTTACAGCTGATGATGTGTGAGCACATGCTCCTGTAAAATATTAATTTTTAATTTTTATTTAATTTAAGTGGGTTTTGACAACGTTCTAAGTCTATTCAATTATAGAAAAGTTCCACAACATCAACATTAACACTACAAACTTAATTAAATGAGAGAGAAAGTGATAGAGGTAGGACTATCGTAACGTCACTCGCTCTCGTAAAAAAACTAAATCCAAAATTCAGCAGTCCTTTATTATTTTTACGATAAAATACTCAAATCTAAAGCCTGGTTTTCACTATAGTAGAGTTGGAGGAGATAGAGTGAGTGAGAGAGAAAGTGATAGAGGTAGGACTATCGTAACGTCACTCGCTCTCCTAAAAAAACTAAATCCAAAATTCAGCAGTCCATTATTATTTTTACGATAAAATACTCAATTCTAAAGCCTGGTTTTCACTATAGTAGAGTTGGAGGACGTACTGGCATACTAACTGTGTTTAACTGAATTTTTTTTTAACAAAAAGAATTGAAATTTAATTAATTATTCCAATTTTTTTTTTAAAAAGAAAAATTTTAAGAATTATACAACAAAATCTACCGAGCTAAATCTACTCTACTTACTTGGTCGAGTAACTGGCATACTAACTCTTCCGAGCTAACTCTACACTACTTACTTGGTCGACTAACTGTTTTCACTACAATTGAG
Organism: Nilaparvata lugens; assembly: GCF_014356525.2. NCBI lineage: Eukaryota > Metazoa > Arthropoda > Insecta > Hemiptera > Delphacidae > Nilaparvata > Nilaparvata lugens. The sequence continues at coordinate 74,245,294 of NC_052508.1, read as the reverse complement.
AATAGAAGGTAAAGTAGTGTGTTGTCTAGTGAATAGAACTAACCTTAAAATGTTAAAGCTACGATTTATTTTGTACTCAATTAAGCTACGATTTATTTTGCAATCAATTAAGCTATGTTTATGTTTATGTTTTGAAGGGACGGATTCAAGATCCAAAGATTCGAGGAACCCCACACGTCAACCGAAGCTTATTGTGTGTCCCAAAAGTATGTTAGTTAGGCAAACCAACTCCCGTGTCGAATGAAAAAGACTAAGAAATTGTCAAAAAAACACTGATTTATTGATAATTAGAAAGACCGGTTTCGGTTATTACACCATTGTAATAACACCATTGTTGTTTATCAGAGATTGACAATGGTGTAATAACCGAAACCGGTCTTTCTAATTATCAATAAATCAGTGGTTTTTTGACAATTTCGTAGTCTTTTTCATTCAATATGAATAATTACCACAATATCAACTTCTCAACTACACAAAAAGTGAAACTCCCGTGTCCTTTACAAGATAGGTCCAGGAGTTTCTTCCCTATACCAACATCCCATTCCTCACCTGGTTGCTTACAGCCAAACGGAGCCATTCTTCTAGCTCCAAAACTTTCGCAATCCAGTATGATATGCTTAGCAGTCTCTTCAGACTGATTACAAAGCCTACACGTATCTGGCTTTCATTTCTGAGTCAAATTGTGTGGAGATGTTTCCTGAAGTGGCCATGTCCAGTTATCAGGACTCCGCTACCTGCTTGACCAAATTGCATATTTTTTTATTTTGCAATCAATTAAGCTAAGATTTGTTTTGAAATCAATTGATCTAAGTTCTATTTTGCAATCAATTGATCTACGATTTATTTTGCCTCTAGCTACGATTGATTTCGCAGGAGCCTGATTAAAGACGATCACTTGATACACTATGTGCCGGTTGCACAAAACCCGGTTACATTTTAATCGTGATTAATTGTATCAATACAATACAATTGTATTAATACGGGGCATTGTACCCCGCTTGTATTAGTTCTCACGAGAACTAATTAGAGAAGCCGTCTTACCAAAAAGGCCTTGGTTCTCGTGAAATTAATAACGGTTAAAATTTAACCGGCTTTTGTGCAACCGGGCCGGTGTTGCAACATCAGTGCTGTAGATTCAGGGAATATTGCAGGTGTTCTGGGATTAACATTAACCCTCGACAACCTTTCAAGTGTAATTGAAGATTCTTTTCCGGTGATTTAGGAAACTCTGTGGAACTGTGCGGAAAGAAAACTCGAGATTTCATCTGAGAGAAAACTCGAATCCCTCTGAATGCTTGAGTATAACTGGTTTGGAAAGGGAAAAGGAGTTGTGTTCAATTTAGGGAGCAACCTATTTTCTGCCGGCGAAACATTTCTGTTGTCCCTGAACGAGCAGAGTAGACATCATGCCTTGTTTCATTTCCTTCTTCACTCTTCTCTCTCTTTCTTTCAATCTCCTAGCAATTACTACCTTCTCCTGTCACTGCTTCATGATGAAACACAGCATCATAACTCCCTCTCTCTCTTTCTCTATCACTCTCTCTCTCTCCTTCAATTTCCCCTTCACAGTGCCAGAAATGAGAAATCAACTTGATGTGCATCGTTCAAGTTCCCGAAATCAACGAACTGGTTTTGAATAAAAATTCAACTACTGTAGTTGAAATTTTCCATTTCCTCTTTCACTGTGCCAGAAATAAGAAATCAACTTGTGGTACGTTGTCCAAGGTTCTGAAATCAACGAACTAGTTTTGAATGGAATTCAACTACTGTAGTTGAAATTTTGCATTTCCCCTTTTGCGCTGTGCCAGAAATGAGAAATCAACTTGTGGTACGTCGTTCAAGTCTCCAAAATAAACGAATAGGTTTTGAATTTAATTAACTAGTTGGAGTTTTCCATTTCTATTCTTTTCGCGGTGTTCCAGAAATAAGAAGTCATCTTGTGGTACGTTGTACAAGTTTCTAAAATCAACGAACTGGTTTAGAATGGAATTCAACTACTGTAGTTTTGTTAAAATTTTGCATTTACCCTTAGCGCTGTTCCAGAAATGAGAAATCAACTTGTGGTACGTCGTTCAAGTCTCCAAAATTAACGAATAGGTTTTGAATTTAATTAACTAGTTGGAGTTTTCCATTTCTATTCTTTTCGCGGTGTTCCAGAAATAAGAATCATCTTGTGGTACGTTGTACAAGTTTCTAAAATCAACGAACTAGTTTTGAATGGAATTCAACTACTGTAGTTGAATTTTGCATTTCCCCTTTGCGCTGTTCCAGAAATGAGAAATCAACTTGTGGTACGTCGTTCAAGTCTCCAAAATTAACGAATAGGTTTTGAATTTAATTAACTAGTTGGAGTTTTCCATTTCTATTCCCTTCGCGGTGTTCCAGAAATAAGAAATCATCTTGTGGTACGTTGTACAAGTTTCTAAAATCAACGAACTGGTTTTGAATGGAATTCAACTACTGTAGTTAAAATTTTGCATTTACCCTTAGCGCTGTTCCAGAAATGAGAAATCAACTTGTGGTATGTCGTTCAAGTTTCTAAAATCAATTAACTGGTTTTGAAAGAAAATCAACTAGTTCAAGAAATATAATACGTTTGTCTGAAATTTAATAAATGCGTCTCAATAACTTTTTGTCTAAGAATAAAATAGAATGCGTCTCTGACATTAAGGGTGCGGGTGGGTTCACATAGAGGCCGATCCGCGATATTATAGGTTTCTTATCTATATCTAAGAAATGACATTCAATCTGTTAGAATTTATTAAGGAGACAAAAAATCAAAGCAGAAAATCGATTTGTGTTCAACTAGTCGAATTTAGTACTGATGTCAACTTGCTAGTGGAAATCGTTTCTCGTTATTCGTTGAAACAGTTTATATAACTGTTTTATCAGTTGAATAAGAGCTCTCGTCTCAAACCATTCGCATTAAAGGAATGAAACATGGAAGTGAAGTACAATAATATATAGAAGAGGAGAAGGGACAGAGAAGAAAAGAAACTCAAAGCAGAGAACAGAGAGCGAGAGAGAGTAAGAGAGAGAGAGTGAGAAGTTGTGAGAAGGAAAAGCGGCCGGCCGGGAAATTAATTGGATTCTTCGGTTGATTATGTTCATCCCTTATTATTTCTATGAGAGTTTTCACAGCCGCTGCCTCGTCTGTAGCAAACGTCTGCCTGTAAAGGGCCAATGCCTACTTGATCAATATAATCATTGATGTTGTGTTGGCTACTTCGTTATCAAATATCACAGCTCACATTTTCCTCTTACAATACAGTTCAACAGATACGGCCAGTTGATGGAATAGACTAGCCTTCAGTGAAAGCTTTCTAAAAGATTGAGGAAATCATGACATGAATATAGAACTACACTGACTATATATGTGTACTATAATATATTATATATAATATATGTGACTATAATATATTATGTGTACTATATAATACACTAGCTTACCCGGCGAACTTCGTACCGCCATAAGTCAATGTATCTCATGTCACACTTGTCTTTATTTGGTGAATCATGAAATTTATCTGACAATCAATATTTTCATGTACATCTCAATACGGACTTTATATTGCTTAGCCATACAGCATTTATTATTCTGAAAACATATTCTTCTCAATCAATTAGTAGTAACTTAATATCTATCAGTAAAGTGTTGAATTAAAAGAAAAAATAGATAGGTGTCATCAGTGTTTCATAGATGAATTTAATGTTTTCATAGTTGTTGATTGTCAATAGATAAATAATAATAATAATATCGAGTGACCTGGCTGGCTCAGGTCTGGTGTCAGAGTTTTCAGGTCGCAACTGATCAATTTCAGGGCCTCTACATGACCCAACGACTGCTTTTTAGGCAGCCGGGACCGACGGCTTAACGTGTCCATCCGAAACACGGGAGTGGCCCGAGATAAATATCTTGCCCGGGCCTCTGAATCATAAAGCCAGCATCTGATCCACTCGACTACGGCCACTCCATAGTCAATAGATAGTCCCGGAAATATGCGATGTACGATGAATTACACAGAATTCCATGTTCTTTCCATCTTCCATTTTAGGATGTATATAAGCTAAGCTAAATTAAAAAAGGTAAATTAGTCTGACATTCTTTAGTAATTATTAATGAATGCAATATGAACTACTCTCTTTCATGAGGTGAATAATTTTTTCCCAACATTTTCCAGTTTCTGAATGATAGGGGAGTGATAATTATTTGTATAGGTCTTCTAAGGAACGATTAACTACAGCTGTTATCAATCAACTACACCATCTTCAACTCCAAACTACCGTTTTAATACCAGTACACAATTTATCAAAGGGTGACGTGTCTATATGTATAAAAGCGAAATGGCACTCACTCACTGATTGACTGACTGACTGACTGGTTGATTCACTCACTCACTCGCAGAACTAAAAGTCTACCGGACCAAAAAAGTTCAAATTTGGTAGGTATGTTCAGTTGGCCCTTTAGAGGCGCACTAAGAAATCTTTTGGCGATATTTCAACTCTAAGGGTGGGTTTTAAGGGTTTAAAGTTCGTCTTTTAGCATTATATTCTTCTTATTCCAATATCTTGAAATATAATTGAAATGTGCATACCATATGTTAATATAGAACTATAATCTAGAGAGAGTACCTCTTCGAAACAGTTGTTCTGGTAACTAAATTAAAAATTTTGTCAGGTTGGCATTAAGTTGAGGTCTACATGCAGGCAAGCGAAGTGAGCCCGCTGATCTCATTTTTCGACGATCCAGTCGGGGTCCAGGGGGCGGAGCCCCCTGGCTAGACGGATATGGCGAGCGAAGCGAGCCTGACGGCTAGTTTATTATAAAGCTGGTAACTCTAGATGCTAAATCATATTATCACAATATGATCTTGAATCATGATCATCTTTCCGTTCTTCGGTAGCCGTTCGGCTGAAAATTTCGAAAACATAGGTCTGTAAAATGGATAATAAATAATAATTATTAGCCCCCCTATTAAAATTTCTGGTCAGAAACCATCCCCAATATTCACACAACATATTCCCAAAGTTTCATGCCGTTCTGTCAAGTAGTTTTCTAGTCTATTGGGAACAAACGAACTAACACACATACAGACATTAATTTTTTATATATGTAGATAGTAAACATAATATACTGTATAGGTAATGGTTGCTGGAAACTGTTAGATAAATGACCAGAATGATAATGATGATGATACCAGAAGTGAAGGCGGTAATGATAATGTGTGTTTTTAGTAGCTATAATTGGCAACACTGTATTAATCGCCCTGTCTGTCGCTAGCGGTCAAGGTAGAAGTGGAGAGAGAGAGAGAGAGAGAGAGAGAGAGAGAGAGAGAGAGAGAGAGAGAGAGAAGAGAGAGAGAGAGAGAGAGAGAGTGAGAGAGTGAGTGTTAGAGCGAGGGAGAAAGGAAGATAGAGCGAGAGAGAGTGAGTGAGAGAGAGTGAGGGAGAAAGGAAGATAGAGCGAGAGATAATTCGATGGTCATTTGTGGATAATGTTTCTGAAGAAGGTGAATAAGGATGATTAAAGGATAATGCAAAAGAGAAAGAGAGAAAAGAAGTTAGAGTGGTAATTGGTGACGATAAGATGCTGTTGTGTTGGCCAGTTATTCTGGTAGTTTGTTGAGAGAGTCTCAGTTCTTCTGGATTTCAGTTCATCATGCCTAAAAGGTTAGAATCTAGATACAGTTCTGTCGAATTACGTTTTACAATTAATATTCCCTTCATTCCATTCAAGCCAAAACATAAAGCTTATTATAGTTTAGAGGTACACGTTATAACAGCAGTGTTTGCTTAGCAATTGTATTGCTATCCTTGTTTATTATTAAACAAAACGGATAGCGAGAATTGTAGAATTAATAATTAATTATCAAAATATTTTATTACAATTATTATGAAAATTCATTATGGAATTATTGAAAAATATAATTTCTTGCTTAATAAATATAATTGATTATTTGATCGAGTAATAGATAGATAGATAGATAAAAGAATTTATTATACAAAACAAAGGATGCAATTTACATCGAGTTAATCGATCGAGACTTGATCGAGTTAATATTACATCAATAAACCTGTATCAGCTACCGTCTATAGAAGAAGGCATATTGACAAGACAGAGGATCGGCAACGTTGTTCTCCTATCTTTCTCCACTGCCATTTTAACGTGGACCACACTATAGAGTGGAATGTGTTTGGCAACGAGATACTGAGGTATTGGAATTTTCTAAAACTGAAAAAATATTCAGTGTTTGATTAGCCATGGTATTGCTATCCTTGTCTATCATTCAACAAAACTGGATGGCGCTATCTCTTCTTGCTTTGCTCTGTTGCCAGATCGTCTCTTAACAATGTAGAACATAATTCATTACAAAATATTTCATTTTAATTATGAAAATTCATTATGAAATTATTAACAAAAATATAATTTCTTGCTTAATAAATAAAATTGATTATTTTAAACGAGAATGAACCGTTAATATTACATCAATAAACCTGTATCAGCTACCGTCTATAGAGGCATTGACAAGACATTGGATCGGCAACGTTTTTCTCCTATCTTTCTCCACTGCCATTATAACATGGACCTCACTATAGGTGCGAAAACTGTACCTACATCAATGCGATGTAGGCCATCACCATACATAATAAATGTATCGATATATACTAGTATATATCACAGTATATATCCATAAATAAATGTTGATTGACCGAACGAAGTAGGTCTAAGATTCAAGTCGACGGTTTGGCATTTCTCTTGATGTTTATATGTTGCGCATTACGGCGAAACGCGGTAATAGATTTTCATGAAATTTGACAGGTATGTTCCTTTTTTAATTGCGCGTCGACGTATATACAAAGTTTTTGGAAATTAGCATTTCAAGGATAATATAAAAGGAAAAAGGTGCCTCCTTCATACGCCAATATTAGAGTAAAATCTGGTGTGGCGAACTCACACAACTTTCCTTCCCTCTATGAAAATTGATCACCTGACGCTAGTGTTCCCGCGCATCTCAAGTCTACTATTCAAATATTTGAGCCAGCTGGTGACAGGGCAATAACGCTGGAGAAACACATGAGGTCTGATATCTCTTCATAGTGAATGATTTAATAGAATCAACAATAATTTGCAATTGAATAATCACATTTTCTCGAATTTAAAGCTTATTTTCAATTTTAAGTGAAAATGTTACTGAACATTAATTGTAGAGATTTCTATGCTCAATCTACTCCACTTGATTTTTTTCGTTTCAATGTATCTGAAGCCTGATAATTGGGAATCTATCTGCATTGATGGGGCGAAGCTCCTGAAATTTTACAGATATGAGGACTTGTGGCAGTTGATAGAGCTTATCGATGACTATTTTAGGTATGAATTTGATCAAAATCGTTGGAGCCGGTTCCGAGAAAATCACGAAAAACCCTGTTTTTGACAACATTCTCGCCATTTTAGCCGCCATCTTGAATTGCATTTGATCGAAATTGTTCGTGTCGGATCCTTATAGTGAAAGGACCTTATGTTCCAAATTTCAGTCATTCCGTTAATTGGGAGAGAGATATCGTGTACACAGACGCACATACACTCATACACACACACACACACACACACACACACACCTTGAAACGTATAGAAATTTAGAAATTGGGGTACCTTCATTTTTTTCGGAAAGCAATACTTTCCTTACCTATGGTAATAGGGCAAGGAAAGTAAAAATCAGACTATAGAAATTATTCATCATAAATCAGCTGACAAGTGATTACACAGATGTATTGAGAAGCCAGTCTTTTGCTGTATTTCCATAAGGTCTATAGTTTCAATCAGGTACTTGTGGATGAGAATACTGCGTGAGCTCTACTGTTCACAGAACTACTAGTATATATCAATGAATAAATATGTTGATGTATGTATTAACAAGGTTTTGCTTTAGACCCACCTGTCAATCACCTGACTAGCTCTTGTGACCACAGTCTCTCCTAAATATAGCATCATGTACTGGTTCAGATAAATGGAGGACAGGAGTGAGACAGTGAATGATTTTATATTGATAAGGGAAAGGACAGAACGATGAGACAGAAATAGAAGAGAGAGAATAATAAAGTAGCGCACAGTGGCCCAACTTTCCTTGTATTGGTTGGACAACTTTCCCCTTCGTTGCAGCTTTTACTGGAATTGTATTCCACTGCTTTGTTACAAGTTTAATGTGGCTTAATTGCGAGTGCGTGATGTACTTGTTTTTGTGTGTTCTTTCATTAAACAAGGATATCGTTCAAGGATAGAAATAGAAGAGGAATGAATTGTTGAGTATAGTATTATATGATCCAATTTATGGTTAAAAATATTACATGGTTAGCTCTCTTTTTCCAATAAAAAATAAACCATTTGAGAATGATATGATTTCTAATCCAGTTGTGTTTATGTGAAAAAGTATGCAAGTGTACGAGTTAATTCAAATCGAAAACAAAAAACTGGCTCCTGTCCAATAGAATCAATCATGGAGAACATTTAGTTCTATGAAAAAAATGTCCATACTGTTTCATTCTTCATTTTAATGATTTTTTCACCATGAGTATTATAAATGTCAGTGCTTACAAGTTTGTGTTTCTTCAATGGTTCCAAATTTCCTCAAATAACTCAATATTATTTGTTTCAAGTGGTAATGAGTGGAATATTTCTAATCAATTTATTAATGCAAGCCATCTAAATTCAAAATTTATAGTTTTCATGTTTATTTTAGACTAGAATTTTGTGAAAATTGTACATGTGAAATTCTAACTTCATCTTGGACTGTGTCACCTACAAATTTGGAAGAAAAATAGCGCAAGGACTACCTTATTATTTTATCTACCAATGTTATTACATTAGTGTAATTTGTATTGAAAATAAATGGAATGTTTTTATGTTAAATTTTTATAAAATTTCTTCATCTTAGGTTATCAATTTTCTTTTTTAAATTTGTGTATATGAATGTGGTTTTCTTGAATTTCTAATGACTTGCAAGATGTATCTATATTAGAATTTTTACTTTGACATAAAATCTTGAACAATATCAAAATTAGTGGCCTATCGACACATATTCATATATAGTGGAGGCCACATTTTCTTAGATCAGCAAATAATCAACTAATTGTATTTAATACTTTGTAAATAATTGTAGCTTATATGCTTTTTAATCATGTCTATAATTTGAATAACTCCTTGGTCGTGGTGTACCCTCGACCAGAGACATTTTTATTGTTATTATTATTATTATTATTATTATTATTATTATATGAATGTCTTTCTATATTTTGTATTATTTATGAAAATGATTAAGCACTGGGATGTGCTCACAACTGAAAATTCATTTTTTATTGTATTCTTCTTTATTAGTTTGCATTTAGAAGATTTAAATTTAGGCTGTATGACTTGTTTTTGGTTATCACCTGTATAATTGGTTTTAAAACCGAAATTATTCAATTCTTATCATTGTATTATTTATAAGAAGCATTACTATATATTATTACATAGGTATATATTTTTTTCCATTTTTCAGTATTGCTTAGGCTACTTCGTACTGTTTGCTTTATGAACTCACAGCTAGCGCACAAGTTTAACTTTGCTGGCTGTGCAAAATCATTCATGTTTTGTAACTATTATGTATTTTGACGAAATAAACATTCTTATTCTTATTCTTATTCTATTATTATTATTATTATCTGATGTGGCTATCTATGTGTAGATTGGTAGATTCAATAATTGAATTCTTCATCTGTGGTATTGAGTACAGTAACTATATTACCCACAGTATGGCCATTGACTGTCACGCTTCTGATTGGTTAGCTCGGTCACATGGTACAAATCCGTCATTAAGATTCCAAACAAACTTTCAAGTCTATCTTATAGCATTAGACATTTGGAACTTATCAATTATTTTACCGATTGGAAACATATTATGAACTTAAGATGAGTTTCATATATCATTTCGAAGAGAAATTGATTATACTTTAATATAGATGAAAATATAACTTTAAAAAACACTAATAAAGCTTAAACATCAATTTTCCTTCCCTCGGACTCCTCGCGGACCACTTCTAGAGCTTTCGCGGACAACTTATTGGGAACCAGT
>NC_052508.1:74227688-74232688 GCF_014356525.2 Nilaparvata lugens | reverse complement strand
AAAATAGTCATTGATAAGCTCTATCAACTGCCACAAGTCCCATATCTGTAAAAATTTCAGGAGCTCCGCCCCATCTATGCAAAGTTTGATTTTAGATTCCCAATTATCAGGCTTTAGATACAATTTAACAAAAAAATCCAAGTGGAAAAGATTGAGCATGAAAATCTCTTCAATTAATGTTCAGTAACATTTTCACCTAAAATGAAAATAAGCTCGAAATTTGAGAAAATGTTATTATTTCAATTACAAACTGTTGGCAACTGTTGATTCTATTAAATCATTCACTATGAAGAGATAGCAAACTTCGTGTGTCTCCAGCCTTATTGTCCTGTCACCAGCTGGCTTGGATCTTTGAATAGTAGACTTGAGATGCGCGGGTACACTAGCGTCAGGTGATAAATTTTCATAACGGCAAGGAAAGTTGTGTGAGTGTGCCACACAGATTTTTTCATTTTACGCTTTACTGAACCGAGGAAGTTTTTCTGAATTCGTCAATGAAACCTCAAATCTCATTCCGTTATCTATAGTGAGGTCCACGTTATAATGACAGTGTTTGATTGGCAATGGTATTGCTATCCTTGTCTATCATTCAACAAAGCGGATAGCGCTATCTCTTTCTCGCTTTGCTCTGTTGCAAGATCGTCTTTTAACAATGTAGAATTAATAATTAATTTACAAAATATCTTATCCAATTATGAAATTTGATTATGAAATTATTGAAAAATATAATTTCTTGTTTAATAATATAGGCCTATAATTGATTATTTCAAACGAGGATGAACAGTTAATATTACATCAATAAACCTGTATCAGCTATCGTCTATAGAAGGCATTGACAAGACATAGGATCGACAATGTTGATCTCCCATCTTTCTCCACTGCCATTATAACGTGGACCTCACTACAGTTTTATAGTGAGGCCCACGTTATAATGACAGTATTTGATCAACTTTGGTTTTGCTATCCTTGTCTATCATTCGACAAAGCCGGTGGTACTATCCTTTTCTAGGTCCGCAGCGATGCCAATTATGTTTTTGACAGTGTAGAAATATAATTAACTAGCCGTCAGGCTCGCTTCGCTCGCCATATCCGTCTAGCCAGGGGGCTCCGCCCCTGGACCGCCAATGGATCGTCCAAGAATGAGATCAGCAGGCTCGCTTCGCTCGCCTGCATTTTTCATTTGGCATTCTGATCATATGTTAGGACAATCAGTCGGGGGTACAGACTAAACAGCTGGCTAAACGAATATGGCGAGCGAAGCGAGCCTGACTGCTAGTAATAAATATTCCCAGGATTGAAGTAGCAGTGCCCAATAAATTTTTCCGCGATAAATGCATTAAATCTTCAACTTGGTGTCAACCTAACAAAGTCAACTCTACTTAATGCCAACCTGACAAATTATTAATTTAGTTGCCAGTTAACAACTGTTTCGAAGAGGTACTCTATCTAGATATAGTTCTATAGTAACATATGATATGGAAATTTCAATTATAATTAAGAGATTGGGAGAAGAAGAATATACATGCTAAAAGACGAACTGAAACCCTTAAAAACAACCCTTAGAGTTAAAATATTGCCAAAAGATTTCTTAGTGCGCTTCTAAAGGGCCAATGAACATACTACCAAATTTGAACGTTTGGTCCGGTAGATTTTTAGTTATGCGAGTGAGTGAGTGAGTCAGTCAGTCAGTGATTGAGTGCCATTTCGCTTTTATATATATAGATTAATGGAGAGAATCGGCTTCTCTATTCTTCTATCTTTATCCACTGCCGTGGACCTCACTATAGTTTTGTGTATGATTTTGTCTGACTTGACTAAACTCCAATTTCTCTTCTTTTTTTATGTTTCAGAGGAATCAAGATCTTCAAAGATAGCGAAAGGAGATCATAACAAATGACGGTAAGAACATTTTCAATTTTCTTCAAATCTCTTAAGACACTAGTATTGTTCCCACAGTTCAATTTTCAACAAACTGTAGACCTAATCAAAAATTAAAATTCATAGTACGCTCTTTGTCATTTATTTTTCGCAACCAAACATGTTTACTAAGCAACTTACAATTATTTTACAACTGAAAATCAAAAATCAAAGTATTTATTCTTCAAACTGGACATGTTTATTTAACTTCACAACTAACATTCATTATCACAACCAGGAATTAAAAATCTAAGTACGCTTTTAAATGTATTTTCACAACCGAAATTTTTATTTTAAAAAATGAATCAACATTCGTTCCAATTAAAAAACTGTTAGAAAGGGTAAACTACTTTGATTTTCAATTTCATTTAATAATAAAAGTAGTTGCCCTGAACAAATATTGTCCTGAAATTCAGTCTACGGTTGTCGCGCCCTACTCAATCACACGAGCAGTCGCTTGTTGTATTTTGTACAACATCCAATTTTCCAAGTGTTATGTACTCTGTTTACTGTCAAAACATATTAATTAATTGTATAATTACTTTTTCCTACAGTTACCATGAAAAGTGACCATTCCTGCACTGATTACAGAACGCAAAGAATCACTTTTCCGCTCTAGTGCGGGAATAGTTATTTGTGCAACTAGTGCGCAAAGTGACAGTTTGCTGCACCGAAAGAAACGTTTACTTGAGTGCAGCAGAGGAACTTTGCGCAGGTATTTCACATTAAGTTTTTCCTACAGTTACCATTGAATATGAGAAGTGGGTAATTATGGGTAAAATGCCTGAAATCCATCAAATGTTTTTCTGTGTAATTTTATTATTTTAAAAACCTAACCTTAACTTATTTTTAATTGAATAATAAAATAATTGAATTATAATTATTAGTAATTTATTGAAAATTTATGTGACTGCTTGAAGGGGGTTCATGTTAATATGTAAGCATTGAAATGACTATAATCAAAGCACATAATGGCAAGGCAATGCTGTTCTCCACTGCCATATTATAACGTGGGCCTCACTATGAGTGTTACCAACTTAATTTTGATTTTGCTGCACTGGTGCTCCATATAACCTACTAACTATTTTGCATTGTCATGCTGCAAATCTGGAGTACGCAAAGTACTCACTTTGCGCACTAGTGCGGAAAAGTGATTCTTTGCGGCTGCAATTAGTGCACAAATGGTCACTTTTCAAGTATCTGTAGGAAAAATTTTTTCCGCACTCAGATTTGCAACATGGCAACGCAAATAGTTCGTAGTTATATGGATCACCAGTGCAGCAAAATCAAAATTAGTTGTAACAGTGACTGTAGTTATTATAATACGATGAACAACAAGAACACCGAGGACCAGCGACATGAGTGACAGCCACCTTCATTCATTTACTACTACATGATTCATTTGACATAATAAGGTTTTAATAACAGCAGCACACACACAAACATTTGATGGATTTCAGCAATTTTACCCATATTACCCACTTTTCATATTCAATGGTAACTGTAGGAAAATTTATGTGAAATACGTGCGCAAAGTTCCTCTGCTGCACAAAAACCATTCCGCCTAAGTAAACGTTTCTTTCGGTGCAGCAACTGTCACTTTGCGCACTAGGTGCACAAATAACTATTTCCATCTTCTTGGATTATTTCACGCCTATGAACATTTGGATGATTACCATTTCATAGCCCAATAGGTACATCAAGCAAAGCCATCAATTCTGTGTTATTGGTTCGTTTACGGTCCCCGTATACAATCTTTCCCTATCATACTTATGGACTGTAGCGACTAAATGGCACCTAAAGACTGAATCATTGCTCGGTTGATACTGCAACTCAGTGGAGTGATGGGGAGAAAGTTTTGGAATGCATAGGTGATTCATTCACTGACACCACCCCATTCAATAGTAATGTGCAGCAAAAAACTGACACTGTTGTACTTTTTACAACAGCGCGACTGCCGGAAGGATAAATATAATAATATCATTTTTAATATGAAGAAAATAAAAATCTCAGTACCCTTTTTTTGAAATATTGTATAACAACATGTTTCGGACATTTATGCCATTTCAAGTGATATGAGTAATAAATAGATACTACTGGAAGATTTATTTTAATCATATGTTAGTGTATTCATATGTTTTATTACTTTTCTTGCCATATTACCATAGGTAAGGAAAGTATTGTTTTCCAAAAAAAATTAAGGTACCCCATTTCTAAATTTCTATACGTTTCAAGGTCCCCTGAGTCCGAAAAAGTGGTTTTTGGTATTGGTCTGTATGGGTGTGTGTGTGTGTGTGTGTGTGTGTGTGTGTGTGTGTGTGTGGTGGGTGTGTGTGTGTGTTTGTGTGTGTGTGTGTGTGTGTGTGGGGGGGGGGGTGTGTGTGTGTGTGTGTGTATGAGTGTATGTGCGTCTGTGTCACGGTATCTCATCTCCAATTAACGGAATGACTTGAAATTTGGAACTTAAGGTCCTTACAAAATAATGATCCGACACGAACAATTCGATCAAATGCAATTCAAGATAGCGGCTGAAATGGCGAAAAATGTTGTCAAAAACAGGGTTTTCGTGATTTTCTCGGAAACGGCTCCAACGATTTGATCAAATTCATACCTAATAGTCATCGATAAGCTCTATCAACTGCCACAAGTCCCATATCTATAAAAATTTCAGGAGCTCCGCCCCATCAATGCAGATAGATTCCCAAATCAGGCTTCAGATACAATTGGAACATAAAATCAAGTGGAGTAGATTGAGCATGAAAATCTCTACAATTAATGTTCAGTAACATTTTCACCTAAAATTGAAAATAAGCTTTAAATTCGAGAAAATGTGATTATTCAATTGCAAATTATGTTGATTCTATTAAATCATTCACTATGAAGAGATAGCAGACCTCATGTGTGTCTCCAGCGTATTGCCCTGTCACCACTGGCTCAAATCTTTGAATAGTAGACTGGAGATGCGCGGGAACACTAGCGTCAGGTGATCAATTTTCATAACAGCAAGGAAAGTAGTGTGATGGCACCACACCAGATATTTTTATCATATGTTAGTGTATTCATATGTTTTCTGAACTAGGACT
>NC_052508.1:74133234-74227588 GCF_014356525.2 Nilaparvata lugens | reverse complement strand
GGCTTATTTAGATGAAAAATTAAAAGCCATATCAGATAAAATTAAGAATTTGGAGGTGCTGGACAGAAACTATCTCAATACTAAATTGAAACAACTTAGTACAGAAATTTTTACTAAAGTAAATGAAACTCACCCATCGGGAATTGATAAGCAATATTTAGAATCTACTTTGCAGAAATTGATTAGTTCTTCATTAACAAAGGAAGAGTTTGAAAAACGATTATCTGAAATGGCGGGTGCAATAAAAGCTAATATTATGGAGGGTATTGAGCAGTTTATTACAAAAGATGCTATTGCTATTCTGATTAAACAAATTGCAGAAAAGTATGCAACTAAAAATGATATTGAAGATTTTATTAAGAAAAACGAGATGGCAGACGCTGTGAAAAGTGTTCGTGATGAAATAGCTGAGGCAATTAAAAATTCGGAAGAGGGTGCTGTCATGAGACTGCAATGTTCGGCGCCCTTCATTGAGTACCTAAGTCTATTTATCCACAAAATGGCGTATGATATAGTATCAAAATATGCCGAAGTTTCTTTCCATATGAATTGGATTGAGGCAAAAGATCATGGGCTTAACGAACATCAGGTAGTACAAATTATTACAGAAAAAATGGATTTGGTCAAGTATAAAGACTTTATATTGGCGCCGAAAACATAAAATCTCGAGTTGAGTGTGAGAGAGTGAATGTTTCAGTCTAGACATTTTTGAGTATTTCGATAAATCTTTTAAAGGTAAAGTGAGACAACACCTATAGTTTCAGTCTAGACCTCCATGATTGGCATTTTTGACCATATCAATAAATCTTTAAAAAAAGGTTGTACAAGTGAACTTTAACACCTATAGTTTCAAATTACAGTGTAGACCACCCTGATTGACATTTTTGAGCATATCAATAAATCTTGAAGAAGGTTGTACAAGTAAACTTCAACACCTATAGTTTCAAATTACAGTCTGGACCACCATGATTGACATTTTTGAGCATATCGATAAATCTTGAAGAAGGTTGTACAAGTGAACTTCAACAGCTATAGTTTTCACCCTAGTCATTTTTGACTATGTCGATAAATCTTGAAGAAGGTTGAGCAAAGTAACTTTAACGAGTAACACTTGTCACATAAATCGATTTTTTTTTTTCATGCAACGGTTTTCGTTGCAGGAGTTATTAAGCGACCTCACAGGGTGCGGAGCAGATGAGAGGCGCGTGCGATCGAATGCACCTGTCACTTTACTCTAAAGAGCTAATATCTTCCCATACTAGATTCCTTCCTTTTGTAATGCTGGTGAGAATCGTTTCACACTATAGGAACGATCGATCAAATGGAACTTGATTCTTCCCTCCTTTACTCGCTTTCGTAAAGGGTGTGGGAAAGAGATAAGAATCAATTGAGCCTGTCATCATAGTAGAGCGAAATGGATGCAGTTCAATTTGTTAGTATAGCATTAGATGTGGAAAGAATTGATTCTTATCTCCTTTCGGAAAGGGTGCGGGAAAGAGATGACATGAGTAAAAGAAGGAGATCTCTTGAGCCTGTCATCAATCCATTGGAGCGAAATGGATTCACTTCAATTTGTCACTATAGCATTAGATGTAGAAATATGAATTCACTTTAATTTGTCACCAAAGGAATTTTTCCCTCTCAAGAGATTTTTTCCCCCACATCTTTAGAATTCACCTCAATCTGTCACCATAGCATTAGATGTAGAAATATGAATTCACTTCAATTTGTCACTATAGCATTAGATGTAGAAATATGAATTCACTTCAATTTGACAGTAGAGAGAGAGAGGGAATTTTTCCTCCTAAAAGGGAAATTTTTTTTCCCTCACCTGGAGAGAGAGAGAGATATATCTCCCTCTCTCTCTATCCCCCTCACCTCCACTGGACAGGGGGAAGGGGAAATCTATTTTTAGAAAGAGAGAGAAAGATATATCTCCCTCTCACTCTCTCCCCCTCACCTCCACTGGACAGGGGGAAGGGGAAATCTATTTTTAGAAAGAGAGAGAAAGATATATCTCCCTCTCACTCTCTCCCCCTCACCTCCACTGGACAGGGGGAAGGGGAAATCTATTTTTAGAACACCCCCGCCCTACAGGCGGGGGGAAGGGGAGGAGGGATGGACGAGGGGGGAGAGGGGGGAGGGGGATCTCGAGCAAAAAAGTCAGTCGGTTCTCCTGATTTCCCTCTACTTTCTTATTCATCTTCTCTTTCTTTTCTTCTTCTTCTTCTTCATCTTCTTCTTCATCTTCTTCTTCATCTTCTTCTTCATCTTCTTCTTCATCTTCTTCTCACCTTATTCTTCTTCTCAACCATCTTTCCACTCTTTCTCTTCCTCTACCCTTTCTTGTATTCTGCCTGTATCCCTTCCTCCTTCTAATTCTCCTTTGGCGTATCCCCACTCTCCTTTCACTTCTCCATTTCCATCTTCTTCTACTCTTTCTTCTTCTCCTTCTTCTTCTTCTTCTTCTTCTCCCGTCTTCTTCTTCTTCTTCTTCTTCTTCTTCTTCTGTCTTCTGTCTTCTTCTTCTTCTTCTTCTTCTTCTCCTTCTTCTTCTTCTCTTCTTCTTCTTCTTCTTCTTCTCTTCTTCTTCTTCTTCTTCTTCTGTCTTCTGTCTTCTTCTTCTTCTTCTTCTTCTTCTTCTTCTTCCTCATCGTTGTCTTCCAGCAACGTGCTGATGGAGGAGAAGGAGAAGTAGTTTTAGGAGAAAGAGGAGGACGAGGAGGTGGTGAAGCAGGAGGAAGAAGTGGTGAAAGATGAGGAGGAGGAAGAGGTTTAGGAAGAGGAGTAGTAGGAGAAGGAGGAGAAGTAGACGGATGAGGAGGAGGAGGAGTTGATGGAGGAGAAGGAACTGATGGAGGAGAAGGAGAAGGAGTTTTAGGAGAAAGAGGAGGACGAGGAGGAAAAGGAGGAGGTGGTAAAGCAGGAGAAAGAAGTGGTGAAGGATGATGAGGAAGAAGATGAGAAGGATGAGGAGTTGGTGATGGTGGAGGAGGAGGAGGAAGAGGAGTATAGGTGAGAGGAAGATGGTTCTGAGCGGTCAGAAGATGCAGTCGTGTGTTGTCGCACTAGCTCTCACTCTCTATCACTCACTCTCTCTCTCTCTTATTTTGCCTACACACCTACTACACCAGGCAACAGACTTCACAGAGATGCCGTCTCTTGAGTCTGACCTTGCAGCCCTCAAGCATCATCATCTCTAGTTTTCTCTCTCTCTACATCACAAGTCACTGCTTCCTCTTTCTCTTTCTTTCAATCCCTCACTATGTCTCCCTCACTCATTCTTTCTCAGTCACTTACTCCGGCTCTCTCTCTCGTTTTGACTCTTCGTTTTGTGCTGCGAGCGTTCATACGTTTAAAAGGGCACTTACCTCCATCTGAAGTTCTTCATTGTCTGTCCGATAACAGTAAAATTCAGCTGGAAACCATCTCTGCTTTTACCTTACAGATTCAGCTGTTGAATATACAAGCTGTTGTATATTACAAGCTGATTCATCAGCTGTTGAATGTATTTTATATCCCGTGAGTGGGATATACAACAGTTTATGCAATATCGGGGTACCGAGCTTCCCTCTTTATTTATTTATTGATAAACAAAACACAATTCTTTAAAATTATTGGGGAAAAACTAATAGGTCTACGCACAGCCCAAATCGGTTTCTTCCACGAATTTTCATTTAAATGCAATGAGATTCAAATAAGATTTCGTAATCTGAATGAATATTCGAGGAAGCAGTGTTCATCTGAATAAATAGGCTATAATTGGATGAAATCACTTTAATTGCATGGGCAACTTTTTATAATTATTAAAATCACAAAATTCATTTTTGAACTTGAAAATGGCCAAAGTTGGGCGAAACTAGTTGCTCTCTTAAAATATTTTAGAAGAACGGTACTTCATGTTGTTATATTTTCGCGATTTTCTCGAAAACGGCTCCAACGATTTAGATCAAATTCATACCTAAAAAAGTCATTGATAAGCTCTATCAACTGCCACGAGTCTCATATCTGTAAAAATTTCAAATGCTATTCAAGATGGCGGCTCAAATGGCGAAAATATTGTCAAAAACAGTTTTTTTTGCGATTTTCTCGAAAACGGCTCCAACGATTTCGATTAAAGATATACCTAAAATAGTCATCGATAAGCTCTATCAACTGCCACAAGTCCCATATCTGTAAAAATTTCAGGAGCACTGCACCATCTATGCAAAGTTTGATTTTAGATTTCCAATTATCAGACTTCAGATACAATTTAAACGGAAAACTTTAAAACGAGAAGATTGAGCATGAAAATCTCTACAATTAATGTTCAGTAACATTTTCACCTAAAATTGAAAATAAGCTCGAAATTCGAGAAAATAAGATTATTCAATTGTAAACTGTTGGCAACTGTTGATTCTATTAAATCATTCACTATGAAGAGATAGCAGACTTCGTGGGTCTGCAGCGCTATTGTCCTGTCCCCAGCTGGCTCAGATCTTAGAAAAGTAGACTTGAGATGCGTGGGAACACTAGCGTCAGTTGATCAATTTTCATAACGGCAAGGAAAGTTGTGTGAGTGCACCCACTACCTCCGTAAACAAAGCCATAGTGCATCCGTGTGACGTCAGCACAGGTAGGGCTCCTACACCAATAAAAACACTAGCTGATAAAGATCAGCTGAAATCAACGAATTTTTATTGGTGTAGGAGCCCTACTTGAGCTGACGTCACACGAATGCACTACGGCTTTGTTTACGGAGGTAGTGGTGCACCACACCAGATTTTTTGAAGTGTAAATAAATTGTTATTTTGATGAGTGATAGTAGCTTAACCTAGATTTTGATTTGGACTTAGTATAATTTGGAAAGGGACAGTTTTGGGCATAAGCCTGTTGTGCCTCCTCATATAACTGTAAAAATAATTGTACGACTGAGAAAATGAATAAATAAATATAAACTATAAATTCAATCTTTCGTTACAAATTTTCTATGCTTTTACACTCCAGAGCAAAGCCGGTCCCCCGTTATTAACAGTTTATGCAATATCGGGGTACCGAGCTTTGCTCGTTATTTATTTAATAAATAAATTTTTATTGATAAACAAAACACAATTCTTTAAAATTATTGGGAAAGGACTAATAGGTCTAAAACAGCCCAAAAAGTATTCTTCCCCGAATTTCATTTATACACTATAATAGTCAAAAAAGTAGGTTATACTCCATACACTTGAATTCAGGTCCAATTCACAGTCCAAACATTCGAAAACAGAAAAGTTTTAATTTAGATTGTCTTCAAACCAAATTGAATAACAAAATAAAGCTGTGTTTACACCAAAGTTATTAACAAAATGTTAATAGCTTAATCCTTACAGATTCTATTAGATTGAATATAACTTATCATACACATGATGATCATATATGTTTGTCAAGTTCCGTTCAATCTAATAGAATCTGTAAGGATTAAGTTATCAACATTTTGCTAATAACTTTGGTGTAAACGTGGCTTTACACTCACTAATCACTTGAAATTTATTGTCAAATAATGATCAACTTTGAAAATTATGATATAGCCTACTCTAGTTTAGGAGGATTATCATGTCATGTCAACAAATCAGATTATGTTGATCAAATAGATTAAATTGTCTAGCTAGATGAAATTTCTCGCCGATTGATTATGATTACACCGCCGGAAATAATTCTGTCTCTCTCCCACAGAGAGTTAGTGGTAGAGAGTTGAGAGAGTAGAGAGAGAGACTTTTTGGTAGAGAGTTAGTGGGGAGGATATTTTTAATATTCTTTCCGAAGAATGGACATTGATATGTCCAAAGCTCCGCCAATTTATGTAGATGCATAACAATATTACAGTTACAATATACAATATGCAGTTATTATATTACAAATTACTTTTTCATATCATATACTTTCAATAATTATTTTCTTAGTCTATATTATGTAAATTCATCTATAATTTTGCTGTATTGTAAGCTATTGTATATAAGTGTATAAGCCAGTATATATTGTAATCTACATAAATAAAGTACTCAATCAATCAATCAACACACGCACACGCATCTTCTGTTATCGAAAGACGACGAAATTATCATGTTTTTCCAAGGATGAATTATTATTATCTTTTCATGTCTTTTTGCGAGTTTTCCCAGGGATGAGACATAGTGCAATCGAATTTTTATATCATAAACCCACTATATTCCAAATTTCGTGAAAATCGTTAGAACCGTTTTCGAGATCGTTGGACATAATTATGTAACCATATAAATATATACAGAAATTGGTGGCTCATATTTAATAACAATTTGAAAGTGAGAATCGGAAGTTCCCAAGTCGGTTGTTGCTATCACTATTTAGAAGGCACTGTGATAGGTGATTGGCTCATATTCTCTGCAGAGTATTAATGAGCATTCAACTAAAGAAAGTGAGATCTGTATTATAGCTCGGTGTCACAATACAAGCTCCAGGAAAAGCTAGCTACTTTCTCACCTTCTCCAGCTGCATTGACAACATTATTCCAATGAACTAGTTATTGATGGAAATTTCTAGAGCATGATATTTGGTCGACTGGTCAGTCTGGTTATGCACAGATCGATTTTTAGATGTACGATATTTTGCAGAAATGATGTCAAACAGATGACGTTTGTCAAGTTCTGGTAGAATTCATAAGGACGACAAAAAACCTAACGTCCGTGATACTAGTTCTGGTTGTTGGACCATTTCATCAATGGTACTCTTTAGTGAACTGAAAGCTCAGTCCCTTTAGTCTAGTGAACTGAAGACTCAAGCGTCGGTCGACGTGTGAGGTTCTCTGAACCTTTGGACACAGAGTAGAGAAGTACTACTATGTATGTTTATTCCGTGCTTTGGATCTTTGAATCTGTCCCTTCAAAAACATAAACATGAACATTGGCCCATATGAATAAAACCAGAGCAAGAGCATGGAGCATAAGGTTTTGCTCATGAGCAAAAGGTAGAAGCAAAAGCATTTGCTCATTTTTATATGAATAAGCTTTACCTTATACTCTTACCTTATGCTCCTGAACTCTGGAGCAAAATAATGCTCACGTATTTTAAAGATTTTTCATCAGCTGATTCGCTTTTGTAGCCTTACTTTGTTTCTATAGCTCATGGAAGCGCTAAATAGGCAAGTAGGGGGCACCGCTTGTGTTTGCGTCGTCTGCTCTGTTTTTCTATTTATGAATAGAGTTTTAGGTTAGTTGAGTTTAGAATTTTTCAAATAATAGCGTGAAAAAATGTCATCTCTATAATAATCTTCAGCATATAGAATAGAATAGAATAAAATAGAGTAGAAAAACGTTTATTGAATAAATAAGCTACCTTAAGCGAACCTCAAAGAGGCTGCTTGACAAGGTACTATTATACAAAACATTTAAATTCAAATATAATTATACATATATCAGTGAATTTTATTTTTACTTAACAGTTAAATTCACTTATCAGTTAT
Organism: Nilaparvata lugens; assembly: GCF_014356525.2. Classification (NCBI taxonomy): domain Eukaryota; kingdom Metazoa; phylum Arthropoda; class Insecta; order Hemiptera; family Delphacidae; genus Nilaparvata; species Nilaparvata lugens. The sequence continues at coordinate 74,220,132 of NC_052508.1, read as the reverse complement.
TACACTATCAAATTTACTTACAGAATTTACTTAACAGTTAAAATTATCATGATATTAATTAATTGTTGGCTCAGCTCTCAAAAATCTAAAGAGTGTTATAATATATAGTCAACCTGAACTTACATACAAAAAATAGAACAGAATGAATTACAACAATACAATACATTAATATGAGTTACATTATGTTACATCTAAAGTGTAATTATTCAACCAAATCTTCAAATTTCTTTTGATATTCTTATAATATCAATAGCTTCTTATAATCGTCAACACTCTCATCTTCTTAAATGCCTATTTCCTATTTTGTGATGGCTATCTTTATATCAGGTTTATATATTTTGTATTTATCCTTTTGTAGGAATAATGGTGATATATAATATCATGGTTGAATCTAAAAAGAGTTTTATAGTTCTTAACTATTGATATAGTTTCCTCTTCCTCATACGAATTAGTTGAGCCATTCTACTATGAACAAAAGGTGATAAGCTGCTCTAGACTAGACTCACCTTTTTTAAAGCATTTACTTCAAAAGTTGAGCAAATTCTCTAGTTTATTCATACAATCTTGAGTTCATTTTTTACTTTTTTGATGAGCTTTACTATTTTTTGATGAGCATGAGCAAAAGGTTTTGCTCACGTTTATTCATAGAAAATGAAGCAAATGCTCCATATTTTAGAAGTATAAGCAAATGCTCAACTTTATTCATATGGCCCATTGTGTCCCATGGTGACCTACTTCAGGATAAACCATCTTTTTTGCTATTGGAGAAATAATAATTCCTTATTCACATTTTTATAAAAGAAAACGAATCCGAGGGCATTTTATATGAATATTAAGATCTAGTTTTCTCGTTATTCTACAATTCTCTCTTGGTTATGCTTCGTTTTCTTTCTGAAAGCTCAAAAAAGTGGAACACTACTTTAGAAACAGAACATGAGTCATACAGAACAGAAATGAATGGCTGGATACATAAAGAATAAAATGACTGGAGGCAGAGACTTATCAGTGGCAATAGCTATAGAGAGGTCACTGAAGCATTTTCATCGTTATTTTTCGGTTTTCGTAGAAAATACTTTGTTCAACTGATTCAACGATAAAACTTTAAATGGAAGTGAACTGAGGTGTAACAGAGTTTTTTTCAGAAAAACCTTTTTTGTTTTCGACTCTTTGAAAGGAAGATGATGTCAAAAGAAGATACTGTATTGAAATGAATTATACGTCTAGAAGTCTCGACATAGCAAGAGAAATCTTTTCAATGAACTGATAAAATTCGTTGTAGAAAATTACTCAATCTCTTTCTTCTATGAACACTCTGATCAGGTTAGAATTTATTTTTTACATACAAAAGCTCACAGAATAAATCCATGTAGAGCCTTAAAGACATCAACTAGCTTATAGTGAGGTCCACGTTATAATGGCAGTGGATAAAGATAGAAGAATAGCGATGCCGATTCTCTGCATTAATTAATTATATTTCTACACTGTCAAAAACTTAATTGGCATCGTTGTGGACCTAGAAAAGGATAGTACCACCGGCTTTGTCGAATGATAGACAAGGATAGCAAAACCAAATTTGATCAAATACTGTCATTATAACGTGGACCTCACTATAGTCACATATGAGCCACTAAACTGAATATTGAGTGTCATTTACGTTATTTTCCGTTGAAGGTGAAATGGGAAATTCCCCCCCCCCAAAAAAATTCATTTTACATTATCAAATTTCCCATTCTTCATATTGTCTTTGTGATATTTGATAATTTAATGTGCATTGGTTCTCAAGAAGCTAAGATTCTTCTACAAATATTGTGAATTTGTACATCAAATTTATTATTTTTCTGTTGAATAAAACTACTTCACATTGTCAAAACCAATGATTTATTAAAACAATAATTTGATATACTTGTTTCAGTTGTTACACCATTATCAATCTCCAGTTATCTGAAAGCTTAAACATGAAGTAGCAGGATCTATAGTATGGGTGAAGCACTACGATTGGTCATTAGCTGTTGATCGATGGAAGTTGTGCTCTACTGTCATTGGTCGGACCAAGACACGCCCAAGTATTCCAAATATGGTAATTAGAACTGTTGAAACAATTGGGTATCATTCGTCTAATTTAATCGACGTACTAGTCTATAATCATGAGGAAGAGTAAACTCAAACCTCCATGAAAACTTGAAATAATTTCCTTCTTCTTCTTCATCATCATCATCATCATCATCATCATCATCATCTTCTTCTTCTTCTTCTCTTCTTCTTCTTCTTCTTCTTCTTCTTCTTCTTCTTCTTCTCTTCTTCTTCTTCTTCTTCTCCTGTCTTCTTCTTCGTCTTCTTCGTCCGCTTTTTCTTCTTTTCTTCTTCTTCTTCTTCTTCTTCTTCTTTTCTTCTTCTTCTTCTTCTTCTTCTTCTTCTTCTTCCGCTTCTTCTTCTTCCATGACGTTTTGCCCCCCTGGCGCCGCCATAACTGACGCCAAGCGTCAAGACGCTGCTAAACCCCCTGAAGATTAATGATCAAAGCAGTGCGCATTTCTGCCAATTCACTGGTCTTCTTTCTCCTTTCCTATCCGTCTGTTTCATTCAATTTTCATTTACCAATTTATCATGACATTTCTCCCTCTACTTCCTTCCATAAATTAGGGGCTTTTATCTGGTTGCATTACCAACAGCTCAAATAACATATTTCCATTTTTTGATTACTCAATCTTCAATTCATTGCTATGTTGTTCGTAATTTGAATTTTGCCAGTGATATATTCTGATTATTTGTTCGTAATTTGAATTTTGCCAGTGATATATTCTGATTATTTGAGTCTATATATCTATTAAGCCTGGTTTTCACTAGTAGAGTTGATGGTCGAGTAACTGGCATACTAACTCTACCGAGCTAACTCTACTCTACTTGGTCGAGTAACTGTTTTCACTACAATTGAGAATAGTAGGTAAAGTGTGTTGTATAGTGAACAGAACTAACCATATAATGTCAATACTTCTTAATAAATTAACACTTATTAACACTTCGATAAATAAACACTTTTTAAGAAATGAATACTTTATTTATTATTTATTATTATTTATTCTTTTTACAATGGAGCACAGATCGGGAGAGAAAAACTAAGAATACCTTGTACTATCTCTTTCCCAAATTTAGGATATTTATTCATTAAATTATCTATGCCTGTTAAGTAATTATTCAATGCATAAAACTTCAAACTAGTACTGAATGTAAAGGTGCGTACAGATATACGCGTCGCGAACATGAGCAATTCACTTTTTATCAGCTGATTATATCTGTATTTTTACAGAAACGGTATAAGATACAGATATAAAAAGCTTGGCATCAGCTGATTAAAAGTGAATTGCTCATACAGATTTACGTGCCGCGAACATGAGCAATTCACTTTTAATCAGCTGATGTCAAGCTTTTTATATCTGTATCTTACCGTTTCTGTGAAAATACAGATATAATCAGCTGATAAAAAGTGAATTGCTCATGTTCGCGGCGCTTATATCTGTACGCACCTTTAGATTTCACAATATTGAGGAATAATATTAAAAAAAACCTGTATATTCATGTCGAGCTGTTTCTATGTGCTTTAAGCTCCGGAATTTGTGTTAGAGCTCTATTTCCATTGATATAATACAAATAAACAAATTTATCAATTAAATGTTATAGTATCCAAAATTGTAATTGTTTTGATGAATGAACTTTGTTTTGATTTGACTTTTAATAAATAACAATACTTAAAAAAATATTAAACTTGAAATTTCACAAACTATTCTTATTATAAATGTGTTCATTCACGAATAAGATACTAACAAACCTTATTAAATGATATTGTCAAATTGTAAATAAATTTTAAGGATTTTACATTTTTTTATTTACATTTTTAAATCCTACATAAGGATAAAAGTGTCTAATATCTATTTTTCAAATAACAATACTTCTTAAACTTGATTACCGTAGTAGTGGTAGAGTAGAGTGAAGAGTGGTGGTGTGGGAAGGCAACTGGTAGAGTACTATCCCACGGTGCTATCCCACTCTACTCTACTAGAAACTAGTACTCTACCATGAACGTTTTCCTTGGGAGGGTTTACAAGATAGTTAGTACTTGCCTAGGAAACTCTACCACTAACTCTACTAATGAAAACCAGGCATTAAGTAATATGAGCGGATTTTATCGGTGATTCTCCCAGAGAGTATATATAGAATGTACTCTCATGTTCAATGTACAGGAGAATGGATTTTCCTGTAGATCTATCATCAAACCTGTAGAGCAATGGTCGCCAAACTGATGAGCCTGTGAGCTAGGATAGCATTTATAATCCTTCTAGTGACCTACCAAGGAATATTAGACTGAAGAGAGAGCGGTACGCAAAATGAAATTTTCACACTTTTATTGCCTATAAAGATACATTTCTAGTGTTGAAATCTACTTATCTCATAGTAAAAAGTAAAACAAAAGTTGAAATGTACATTTCAATGAGAGCAGTGGAACTGTTTTTGGTCATAAAGTATTTTCTTGATGTTTGGAGTGTACGTTGTAGCCGCCATTCTGATGCGGTTGTCCAAATGTTCATCAGTCAGTCTGTTCCTATATCGATTTTTTAAGAATTTCATACTTGAAAAAGATGCTTCACACAAGTAAGTAAAGCTGAACATGGCTTTCAACTTCAATGCAACGTGAATAATACTTGGATATTTTTCTTTGGGGACTTGAGGACAAATATTTCCAGTTGTAGAAAGTGATTGATTGATTGAGTACCTACTTTATTTATGTAGATTACAATATATACTGGCTTATACACTTATATACAATAGCTTACAATACAGCAAAATTATAGATGAATTTACATAATATAGACTAAGAAAATAATTATTGAACTGTATATGATATGAAAAAGTAATTTGTAATATAATAACTATAGATAATTATATTGTTATGCATCTACATAAATTGGCGGAGCTTTGGACATATCAATGTCCATTCTTCGGAAAGAATATTAAAAATATCCTCCCCACTAACTCTCTACCAAAGATCTGAGAGATGATCTCTACCAAGTGATCTGAGAGACAGATCATTTTGAAAATCCACAAATTCTATTTCAACTGAAGCCAAAATGTTTTACAACACAGCTGCAAAATCTTCTACAAAAGAGAGTTGATGAATTGTACCATATTTTATATGCTTCTAAAATCTTGAAATCGTTGATCAAACTATTGTCTCAAGTCTGAAAGAATAATAATTGTAACGGACTCTTGGTTATTGCTGAAGTGCTGTGGAGGATTTTTCTCGTCGTTGATTTTCTTCAGACTGGGAAAGTGTTTATATTCAAACTGGACGACATTTTTTTGCACGAGCATTTCTGTGAGCTACTAAAAACTACCCCTCGAGCTACCGGTAGCTCGCGATCGACTGTTTGGCGACCACTGGTGTAGAGTATAGGCTAAGTTTCATAAAACCGGCCCGAACATGTCTAGAAAGTATTGGTAAATCAAACTGGTTTTAGTTTAAATCCATACAAATATTCTGAATTTGCCTGGAATGTGGTAATAATAGAAACTGAACTCCTTGCTACACTTGTTTACAACTTCTGACAGAATCGTCATCTCAATACCGGAACTAGCTTACAATATTGTTATTGAAATATTCTACTGTAAAATGATGAACTAAACTGAGGTCCACGTTATATGGCAGTGTTTGATTAGCAATGGTATTCCTTCCTATCCTTGTCTATCATTCAACAAAGCAGATAGCGCTATCTTTTTCTCGCTTTGCTCTGTTGCCAGATCGTCTTTTAACATGTAGAAATATTAATCAATTAACAAAATATTTCATCTTAATTATGAGAATTCATTGTGAAATTATTGAAAAATATAATTTCTTGCTTAATAAAATATAATTGATTATTTTAAACGAGAATGAACAGTAGTTAATATTACATCAATAAACCTGTATCAGCTACCGTCTACAGAAGGCATTGACAAGACAGAGGATCGGCAACGTTCTTTTCCTATCTTTCTCCACTGTCATTATAACGTGGACCTCTCTATAGCATACAGTGTTGTTATTGAAATATTTCACTATAAATTAATGAACTATCATAAATAAAATTCATCCTTGAAGACCGCTAGGCTACAAAACTTATCAACTGATGACTTTTCACACTTTGTAAAAATCCTCTATAGATTAAGCTACGTCAACACCATAGTTGTCAACAAAATGTTTATTTTTCCGTCCTTATAGATTCTAGTTTTTGTAGATATAGATAGTTTGTCAAGTTGCGTTCAATCTAATAGAATCTATAAGGACGGAAAAATAAACATTTTGTTGACAACTTTGGTGTAAACGCAGCTTTAACTTACTAGAAGAAATTTCGAACATTACCTACCCAAAACAACTATGATAATTAATATTATTGAACATATTTATCAATATTATTGAGGTTAAGTGGAATTAGATAGAAAGTGGTATCATTCTACCATATCATAGAGCAGTTCATGATAGAGAGATTTACTAGTTATTATTATTAGAAAATTAAATTTGTAACAAGTAGATACAGTGTCAGAACTACAACAGAGTTAATTAAATTTTGTTTGTAATCCATTACCAATTTCATACAGCTTACAGTCTGTTTTGGAATAAACTAGACAGTGTTCCTACTTTCCAAAACTTAAATCCAGGCTATTTTTGAAAGGTTGAGCAAAATTCATTTTCATCACATAACATAATGGAGATGGACACATCAATCAACCAGCCTGACAGATTAATGCATAAGCGCGTTCAACAGAAAAGCAAATTCAATGTACAAAATCCCCACGTGCAACTGGGAAAGTCGCTTTTCCAGACTGGAAAAAGGGAGTTAGAGAATAGAATATATATTTATAAATAGGAAAGACGGGGTCCTTTAGTACCATACATACACACAATTCCCGTTGGAAGATTGAAAATCAAACTAAGAGCAGAGAAAACTTCTATAATATTATAATATTATAATATTATAATATTATAATATTATTATTATTAATATTATTGCTATATTTGTATTCTTTGCTAAGACTTATTTTGTAGATGACTAGCCGGTAACCCGTGCTCCGCAAGGATCTGTTTTTAAACTTTATTATTTTTTCATGGAATGTTACTGGATTAAACAGTTTCCAGTCTTTCGCTCTGGAATTTTTCAGTATTTTGATTAATTCTGTTACATTTGAATATTATCATCTACTAGCAGGAAACCCAAGCACTGCAAGGGTCTGTTTTTAAACTTGACAAACTGAAAACTTGACGTAATAAAATCTTGAAGAATTGAAAATAGGCCCATGACCATCCTCGGTTAATTAAGAATCTATATGCAAAATTTCAAGTTAATCAGTCCAGTAGTTCAGACGTGATGATGCGTCAAACATAATTATCCTATCCCGTACGTGTATAAGCCAGTTCTTTCCTTTATTATAGTAAAGAATAGACTATGAGGGGGTTGATTCTTTCTGATATTGGTCTGTTACAATATTACAAATACAGTTTCCATGTTTCTGTCAGATTGGTTTTATCATGTACATGTTTTTCTTGTACAATATTATTATTGCTAACATCCAGTGTTAAGTGAATTCTTGTAAAAATAATGTTCACTGATATATAATATATTTATATATTTCGAATTTCTATCTAGCTGTTTACCCTGTTGTCAATATTAGCAGTAGCAGAAGTCTTCGGGGTGAATTACAGCATTCAATTTGGATTTTCGTATAATAATAATTAATATATTTATATTTAAATTTAAATGTTTTGTATATGGTAGCTTCTCAAGCAGCCTCTTGCGGTTCGCTTATTTATTCAATAAACGTTTTTTCTATCTATTCTAGTGCAAATAATAGTCAACTAAAAAGTTTCTTTAAAAAAAATAAAATTTCAATATCCACTACTGAATGAAATCTATAATGGCCTACCTTCGCCATTGATATACTATGGCCGGTTGCACAACAGCCGGTTAAATTTTAACCGTGATTAATTTCACGAGAACCAATCAGAGAAGGCGTTTTTGAAAAGACAGCATCTCTGATTGGTTCTCGTGGAATTAATCACGGTTAAAATTTACCGGCTGTTGTGCAACCGCCACTATGTATACTACGTAGTATACAGGTAGCAGACCGTCCCTTTACTCACACACACAAAAGGAGACTGCGCTTGTGTGTGTGAGTAGTAGGAGGGTTGGCCTAATCCTCAGAGCTCATGCCAATTTGGACAGAGTATAAGTTTAATTTTTTTCAATCAATGGATGAGTTTGTTATATACTGTATTATCGAGAATGTATAAATTCAGAGCTACTTTCTTGTATTTATAAAATAGAATTATAGTACCCTTTAAAATTAATAAAATTGTTATTATTTATTATATTAGTTACCTAACTATATAAGTTAACTATATATTATATTAGTTGTATTATTAACTATATTAGTTACAATTTTTATTCTTGTTTTATTATTTTATTAATTTTAAAGGGTACTATAATTCTATTTTATAAATACTGTATTATCGATTTAAAACATTAAATTAGAATTCAAGGAATCGACATAAGTTAATTATCTGTTTAGATCTTCATTTAATTTATGGTTGACGTTTCCAATTGTATATTGTGTATACTTGAAAATGAATAAACTTTATTCTATAATAAGAAAACATAGATATTCAAACTTATTTAAAATAAATTCAAAGATATTTAAAACAAACTTTATTCTATTTTTAATTATTATATTCCTTCAATTTGCATTAACTGAGACTGTTCCCTTGCATTAATTTGTTTTTCTCCGTGTGTTATGTAATTTACCTACCCTTCATTACTATTTTCCAATCCATTTGCTGTTTCAATATTCCATTAATCGATTTGAAAGTGATTCTAATAACAAAAATACCCTGTAAATTCCCTGTTAATATTCCAATATTCGATTTAAAAGTGATTCTGAAAACAAAATTCCCTGTTAATATTCCTATTCGATTTGAAAGTGATTCTGATAACAAAAATACCCTGAAAATTCCCTGTTAATATTCCACTATTCGATTTGAAAGTGATTCTGACAACAAAAATACCCTGAAAATTCCCTATTTCCAGCTGAATAGCAGAACAAATCGGTTCAAATCAATGCGAGAGTGTGTCTGTGTGCAACCACGTAGGTATTTACAGTTACCTAGTTACTTACATTTTAGTCGTGCTGGAACCCTCGGCGAGACCGTCTTCTTGCACTTTGTTCCACTCCTAGATCTCAAACAATACTTTTATAATTTTCACAAATTCTATTGACACATCACACACTGTATAACATTGCCGCAGTCATTGACCGAGACTAGAACTACCACTACACGCACACAGCACACAAGTTTTACAACCAAACACACTGGATCTGAGAACTGGACTAACGAGTAGAGACTGACTCCTGTCTCAACATGAATGCAGAACTGACTGTTCACAGTTGTGTTATCAAAAGCTCGCGTTTAGTGGTGGTGGTGGTGGTCCTTTCTTGGAGCGCCACTAGCGCTAAAAGCGACTGTTTTTGGTACTAACTCTTCAGGTAGGCAACGCGACTTCTTCCGTTTCATCCGGGTTGATACAAAAGTAGTGCCAAGAGGATGTGAATTATAATTGACCGAGGGAAGTGAGGTCTAAGATTCAAGTCGACGGTTTGGCATTTCTCTTAATGTTTAAATGTTTATATGTTGCGCATTTACGGCGAGACGCGGTAATAGATTTTCATGAAATTTGACAGGTATGTTCCTTATTCAATTGCGCGACGACGTATATACAAGGTTTTTGGAAATTTTGCATTTCAAGGATAATATAAAAGGAAAAAGGAGCCTCCTTCATACTCCAATATCAGAGTGAAAATCAGACTATAGAATTATTCATCATTAAACAGCTGAGAGTGATTACACAGATGTGTGGAGAAGCCAGTCTATTGCTGTATTTCCCATAAGGTCAATCAGGTACTTGTGGATGAGAATACTGCATGAGGTCTACTGTTCACAAAACTACTATTATTTTAAATTGTATTTTCTCTAATAAGAGGAAATCAGTATATGGGATACCTGACATTTCAATACATATTGTTACTATATACATTATCATATTTATATAAGAGACTTCTTCCGTTTCATCAGGGTTGATACAGAAGTAACTTAGTAGGGATGAGAATATACCCAATATTATATTGAATTATACTTTCTTTCCTAAGAGGGAATCAATATTTATGGGATACCTGAGATTTCAATAAATATTGCTACTATACTGAGAACTTGACAAACTATCCATATCTATAAAAACCAGAATTTATTTATGATAGTTCATCATTTTACAGTAGAATATTTCAATAACAACACTGTAACCTGTTAGGTCCACGTTATAATGGCAATGTTTGATTGGCAATGATATAGCTATCCTTGTCTATCATTCAACAAAGCGGATAGGGCTATCTCTTTCTCGCTTTGCTCTGTTGCCAGATCGTCTTTTAACAATATAGGATCAATAATTAATTCACAAAATATTCCATCTTAATATTTATGAAAATTCATTATGGAATTATTGAAAAATATAATTTTTTGGTTAATAAAAAATAATTGATTATTTTAAACTAGAATGAACAGTTGATATCACATCAATAAACCTGTATCAGCTAACGTCTATAGAAGGCATTGACAATTCAGAGGATTGGCAACGTTTTTTTTCTCCTATCTTTCTCCACTGCCATTATAATGTGAACCTCACTATAGCTCGTAGTACATCATGAAGAGCAATTAAAATATTTACATCAATCCACAATTTATATCAAAGTATAAAATAATTACATACTTTGACCATCTGATAGGTCAAGTGGTCTGGAGGGAATCACAATCATGCGCGTTTGAACATATCATCACCCTCATCATACGGTCCAATTCCTAAGCTCTACGATTCTAGCCGCGCGACGACTGTATTACGGCTGCTGTAGTCTATTCACAAAGTAGGAGAACATTCTCATCTCTTCTCCACTTCTCTGTGGTCTATTACAGTAGATTTTTTCAGTTTATATCATTATTATTATTTCATTCACTGACCACCTATAAAAGGGGTATAAGGAGTATTATTGACCGAGCGAAGTGAGGTCTAAAGCCGCGTCCACACTATGTCGATCGACACCGATCGACGAAGTCGATCGACAATGTCGAACAAGTGTGGACGTGTCGCTAGACATTGTTGAGCGCTGTCGAGTCGAGTCGAACGCAACCCGAATCAGGTCGGTCCGGATCAAAGACAGTCGAGTCGAAGGCACCAGTGTGGACGTGTCGATCTTGTCACTGCCGTTTCAAAAAAATAGAATAGTGCTATACTGTTGATCAAGTGCTTACATTTTTATTGAAAATGAATTGGAGTGATACCCAAACGTCGAATTTTATTGAAATGTACCGTGATCGTTCTTACTTATGGGATTCAAGTGATGTTGACTATAAAAACAGAAACAAACGGCATGATGGTTTGGTGGAAATTGCGGTGTCATTTGGCATTGAAAAATTGGAGGTAGAAAAGCAATAAATCTTTCATAAATTCCTCCGTACTATACTTTTTTCTGCCTCGAACAAGGCTAAGCCGTACCCAAAATTTCCGCGGGCGACGATCTTTTTGGCTTCTCAAGATGGCAATAAGAATTGCAGCAGAAGCCGCTGCTCCAGCATCTTCATCATCACTCATTTTATATAAAAACTCGACTTATATTTAAAATAAAACACTCGATTATGTATGAAAATTTATGATGGTTGTCGGTCGACTCGTCCACATGTACTGAGGCAATTTTGTCGAGTTGGCACAGTCGAAGGTGTCGAGCGACTTCATCGATCGACCGGGTCGACAGAGTCGATCGACATAGTGTGGACGCGGCTTAAGATTCAAGTTGACGGTTTGGCATTTCTCTTAATGTTTAAATGTTTTAATTTTAAATGTTTAAGTGACTTAATGGGATTTCAAAGGGAAATGATTTACATATGATTATTTGTTCCTTTTCACAAATGTCAATGTAATGCCAGGTCTTGCAAGACCCATTGCATACTAACTCTACATTATAAAGGAAACAAATGAATAATTAACAAAATAATATGATCGATGGGAGTTGATCATATTTATTCAGAAACATAAATTGGAAATGAAATAGAACAATAAATGGAATAAGACAAATGGGTTCCCGATTCGATGCCTAAAAGATTATTAAGGTGGCAAATAGCATCTTGTCCTCATGGAATAAGACAAATGGGTTCCCGATTCGATGTCTAAAAGATTATTAAGGTGGCAAATAGCATCTTGTCCTCATGGAATAAGACAAATGGTTCCCGATTCGATGTCTAAAAGATTATTAAGGTGGCAAATAGCATCTTGTCCTCATGGAATAAGACAAATGGGTTCCCGATTCGATGTCTAAAAGATTATTAAGGTGGCAAATAGCATCTTGTCCTCATGGAATAAGACAAATGGGTTCCCGATTCGATATCTAAAAGATTATTAAGGTGGCAAATAGCATCTTGTCCTCATGGAATAAGACAAATGGTTCCCGATTCAATGTCTAAAAGATTATTAAGGTGGCAAATAGCACCTTGTCCTCATGGAATAAGACAAATGGGTTCCCGATTCGATGTCTAAAAGATTATTAAGGTGGCAAATAGCATCTTGTCCTCATGGAATAAGACAAATGGGTTCCCGATTCGATGTCTAAAAGATTATTAAGGTGGCAAATAGCATCTTGTCCTCATGGAATAAGACAAATGGGTTCCCGATTCGATGCCTAAAAGATTATTAGGTGGCAAATAGCATCTTGTCCTCATGGAATAAGACAAATGGGTTTCCGATTCGATGTCTAAAAGATTTAAGGTGGCAAATAGCATCTTGTCCTCATGGAATAAGACAATGGGTTCCCGATTCGATGTCTAAAAGATTATTAGGTGGCAAATAGCATCTTGTCCTCATGGAATGAGACAAATGGGTTCCCGATTCAATGTCTAAAAGATTATTAAGGTGGCAAATAGCACCTTGTCCTCATGGAATAAGACAAATGGGTTCCCGATTCGATGTCTAAAAGATTATTAAGGTGGCAAATAGCATCTTGTCCTCATGGAATAAGACAAATGGGTTCCCGATTCGATGTCTAAAAGATTATTAAGGTGGCAAATAGCATCTTGTCCTCATGGAATAAGACAATGGGTTCCCGATCGATGCCTAAAAGATTATTAAGGTGGCAATAGCATCTTGTCCTCATGGAATAAGACAAATGGGTTCCCGATTCGATGTCTAAAAGATTATTAAGGTGGCAAATAGCATCTTGTCCTCATGGAATAAGACAAATGGTTCCCGATTCGATGTCTAAAAGATTATTAAGGTGGCAAATAGCATCTTGTCCTCATGGAATAAGACAAAGGGTTCCCGATTCAATGTCTAAAAGATTATTAAGGTGGCAAATAGCACCTTGACCTCATGGAATAAGACAAATGGGTTCCCGATTCGATGTCTAAAAGATTATTAAGGTGGCAAATAGCATCTTGTCCTCATGGAATAAGACAAATGGGTTCCCGATTCGATGTCTAAAAGATTATTAAGGTGGCAAATAGCATCTTGTCCTCATGGAATAAGACAATGGGTTCCCGATTCGATGCCTAAAAGATTATTAAGGTGGCAAATAGCATCTTGTCCTCATGGAATAAGACAAATGGGTTCCCGATTCGATGTCTAAAAGATTATTAAGGTGGCAAATAGCATCTTGTCCTCATGGAATAAGACAAATGGGTTCCCGATTCGATGTCTAAAAGATTATTAAGGTGGCAAATAGCATCTTGTCCTCATGGAATAAGACAAATGGGTTCCCGATTCAATGTCTAAAAGATTATTAAGGTGGCAAATAGCACCTTGACCTCATGGAATAAGACAAATGGGTTCCCGATTCGATGTCTAAAAGATTATTAAGGTGGCAAATAGCATCTTGTCCTCATGGAATAAGACAAATGGGTTCCCGATTCGATGTCTAAAAGATTATTAAGGTGGCAAATAGCATCTTGTCCTCATGGAATAAGACAAATGGGTTCCCGATTCGATGTCTAAAAGATTATTAAGGTGGCAAATAGCATCTTGTCCTCATGGAATAAGACAAATGGGTTCCCGATTCGATGTCTAAAAGATTATTAAGGTGGCAATAGCATCTTGTCCTCATGGAATAAGACAAATGGTTCCCGATTCAATGTCTAAAAGATTATTAAGGTGGCAAATAGCACCTTGTCCTCATGGAATAAGACAAATGGGTCCCGATTCGATGTCTAAAAGATTATTAAGGTGGCAAATAGTATCTTGTCCTCATGGAATAAGACAAATGGGTTCCCGATTCGATGTCTAAAAGATTATTAAGTGGCAAATAGCATCTTGTCCTCATGGAATAAGACAAATGGGTTCCCGATTCGATGCCTAAAAGATTATTAAGGTGGCAAATAGCATCTTGTCCTCATGGAATAAGACAAATGGGTTCCCGATTCGATGCCTAAAAGATTATTAGGTGGCAAATAGCATCTTGTCCTCATGGAATAAGACAAATGGGTTCCCGATTCGATGTCTAAAAGATTATTAAGGTGGCAAATAGTATCTTGTCCTCATGGAATAAGACAAATGGGTTCCCGATTCGATGTCTAAAAGATTATTAAGGTGGCAAATAGCATCTTGTCCTCATGGAATAAGACAAATGGGTTCCCGATTCGATGCCTAAAAGATTATTAAGGTGGCAAATAGCATCTTGTCCTCATGGAATAAGACAAATGGGTTCCCGATTCGATGCCTAAAAGATTATTAAGGTGGCAAATAGCATCTTGTCCTCATGGAATAAAACAAATGGGTTCCCGATTCGATCCCTAAAATATTATTAAGGTGGCAAAGAGCATTTTGTCCTCACCCTTAAAGGCTCTGTCACTGTTTTTTTGTCAGTACATTATTTTATAAATCAAAATACATTTACAAAGATAAAATATACTCTCAAAACAAAATTGTAAACATTTTCCACATATGAACGAATCTGTGTGTGTGTGGATAGGCACGCACCAGATACAGTCGCGGTCTCAAGAGTTGATCCCTGGACCGATTTACCCTTCAAGTGTGAAGACACTGCTATGCACAACAATAACATCCACTTGACCACCTCACTTGTTGCCAGCTATTTGAGTCAACCAGCCTATAGTGAGGTCCACGTTATAATGGCAGTGTTTGATTGGCAATGGTATTGCTATCCTTGTCTATCATTCAACAAAGCTGATAGCGCTATCTCTTTCTCGCTTTGCTTTGTTGTCAGATCGTCTTCTAATACTTCTAACATTGTAGAATTCATAATTATTCACAAAAAAGTTATTTACTGTGTAATTTCATTATGAAATTATTGAAAAGTATAATTTATTACTTAATAATATATAATTGATAATTTTAAACAAGAATGAACAGTTAATATTACATCAATAAACCTGTATCAGCTACCGTCCATAGAAGGCATTGACAAGACAGAGGTTCGGCAACGTTGTTCTCCTGACTTTCTCCACCGCCATTATAACGTGGACATCACTATAGCACGCCGTCATTATGTAATTATTGATATCTCAATAAAAATCGATAATTTTTTGGTGTCTCCAATATGTTCTGAAATGGTAAAATCTTTTGAAAATTTTGATTTGGAGAATGTTAAAGGTTGGACTTCAATTTCCAACTTATATTAGTATTTAGTTCCGAAGTTAATGTCACTCAATTCAACAAGCAAACGAACCAGAATATTGATCTCTACTTGAAGTTCATACTTCAAACAACTTGTAAAACGTCTTCTCACAATTCAGGCAATTCACACTTGATGAAATTGTCTCTACATGCAAACTGCGCTCAGAATCACTTCCAGCTAATGTATGTTGAAGCAATCCAAAACCAGAAAAAATACTCCACATCGAAAGAGTTATTGATAATCATTAAATAAACATAAATTTGAGAAATATTTTCAGGTATTCCGATCTAAATTCAAAAATTATGTATGAACTGCGCAAAAGAGGGGTTCTTGTCTGTTAGGTTGCATCACTGAGTCGAATACAGCTTCAGTGTGAGTGTGAGCTTTCTGTCTTCTTCTTGCGTTGTTCGGTTGGAAGACTGTTGCAGAACAGTCTGAATCCGACTCGTTCCTTCTCAAGTTTTGCATTTTAATTAAAAATTGTTGTAACAAACTTATTAATTTAGGATGGCTTCGACTCCACACAGCAAGAAGCGTGTCTGCTATTACTATGACAGTAAGTACTTTTCTAGTTATTCAACGTTAAATCCTCATTAGCTTTTTTGTGTACACAAACCCGCTCCTTTTTCCGCAATCTTATTATGCACATTACAGTTGAAATGCTCTATATTTGTTTGAAATATTGTGTTCTATCATATTTCTCCAATGAATATCAGTTTCTTTCGACAATTCCATGTAATTTAACTGTACCAGTAGTATTGAATGATCATTTTGTACAAGACTTTCTCAAAGATTCTCATGAACCACTCGGATGCCGCCATGCGATAAACTACTGTCTTGAAATGGCGTCTATAGCGTTACAGGTTTTACTTATTATTGTGGTACTACTTGTATTGTATTAATTTCGATTATTCTTTCTTTCTATCCACTATTCAATACGTTTATTTGATTATTTGCAAAGCGTTTGCTTAAGTATGATTTACTTGTTCAAATATAAATCTTGAATTTACAAAGATTTATCACCTACGGTAGCTCAGGTGGCTCATGATTGTTTTTTGTTCATTTCATAAGAAAATGCTCTGAATATATATTTTTTCTTATTTTTATTACTGTATTCCGTCTTTAATATAATATTTTCTATTCCAGGCGACATTGGAAACTATTATTATGGGCAAGGACATCCCATGAAACCGCACAGAATAAGGATGACTCATAATTTATTGCTGAATTATGGACTTTATCGCAAAATGGAAATCTATGTAAGATATCTTGAAATAATTTACCATTATTGATTACCAATATTGTTATCTGACTTATTAATTATTGAAGAAATAGAAAACTTATTGGTTTTGCTAGCCTTATTTTCATGTTATGTCCCCTCATTTCTTATCTCATTTTAGTTTCATTCACAGTACAGTACTCACTAATTTTTTCATTTCACTTTTCACATAAAACTGGATATTCCAATAACTCGATTAAAATTATTTCAGCCCAATAATTATTGTTACAGTGTTTTTTATGTTTATCATTGCTCAAGTTGAGCTATTGTTTTCTTTATCCAGTTTCATCTTTTTTCCTCTTAATTCTTACTTGATACTTATAAATTGAATATCTTGTTTTAAAAAACAACTAAACTGTTAATTCTTCACTAAACTTTGGACAATTTAGAACCAATTTATTTTAAAACTTTACTTACGGTATTAAATTAATTCATTTTTATTTCAGAGGCCACATAAAGCTACAGCAGAAGAAATGACGAAGTTCCACAGCGATGATTATATCAGATTCCTGAGGAGTATTCGACCAGACAATATGTCAGAATACAACAAACAAATGCAACGTTGTAAGTAGAGATAATCCAAGCTATTCTTACCGTACGAGATATGTTGTCTTTGTTATAAAGTTATATTCCTAAGCTAGCTTCTTAAGCTTTTGTGACCTTTCTATGGAGATCATTCATTTTTAAGGACTTGCCCAGTAAAATCAACTGGTGCTGTTTACAAGTAGGTCTTCCTAACTTATTTACTGTCTAGTTACATACACCTGGAACGTAACAATAGATCCTTAAGTGATGTCCAAGTTATAATGGCAGTGTAGGAAGATAGGAGAAAAGTGTTGCCAGATCTCAGCCTTGCCACCCAAACAGCTGATACTGGTATATCTTATAAATTTAACTGTTCAGTTTTGTTGAAAATAGTTAATCATATTTTATTTGTCAAGAAAATATATTTTTTAAATATATTAAATTTTCATGATTGAGATGAAATATTTTGTGAATCAGTTGAATTTCTACATTGTTGATATGATAAACGATGTGGCAACATCGTAAAGCGTGAAAGAGATAACGCCATCTGCTCTGTTGAATGATAGACAAGGATAGCAACACCATTGCAAATCACACACTGCCATTATAACGTGGACTTCACTATTGTACAACTATTCTGCTTTAAAAGCCGAAAAGCTGGGAAATGTGTTATTAGTGTGCATTGAACGGCGAGCTGCTGTTGAATTTTTTACTTCCCTTGCCCTATTACCATAGGTAAGGAAAGTATTGCTTTCCAAAAAAATTAAAGGTACCCTAATTTCATGTTTTCTATACGTTTCATTACTTTCCTTGCCCTATTACCATAGGTAAGGAAAGTATTGCTTTCCAAAAATATTTAAGGTACCCCAATTTCATGTTTTCTATACGTTTCAATGTCCCCTGAGTCCAAAAACATGATTTTTGGGTGTTGGTCTGTGAACACGATAACTCCATTCCTAATTAACCGATTGACTTGAAATTTTAAACTTAAGGTCCTTATACCATGAGGATCCGACAATAAGAAATTAAATTCAAAATGGCGGGTAATGGCTAAAAAAAACATGTTTTTCACGGTTTTCTCGAAAACGGCTCTAACGATTCTCTTCAAATTTATACCCTAGATAGCTATTTATAAGCCCTATCAACTGACATGAGTCTCATTTCTGGGAAAATTGCAGGAGCTCCGTAATATTCCTGAGAAGAATGAATTTTGTTAAATTTCTATCACGATTTTCTCAAAAATGACTTGACCGATTTTTTTTAATTCATACTCTGTATAGTTATATATCAGCTCTATTAACTGGCATGAGTCTCCTCCTTGAGAAATTAACAGGGGATCCACCCCATCCTTGAGAAATTTACTTTGTAACCTCCTCGTGCGTGAGGTAGGTAGGTAGAACAGTTCATTCAAAAGAACACATGTCGATATCTTATTTGTAGAACAGCTGTTTTGACAACTTTTAAAAATCCTAAAATTTCATAATTCAAACACAGAAAAATGTACTCTTAACACAATCACAATAGTATAATCGTAGTTTTAATTATTTAGCCGCCAATCGGCATAATGTTATTTCCTAAATTATTCTCGGTAATGAGGCGAATTGACTGAAACAACACTTCAGCACTTCTAATACTTAACACTAAATAATTATATGTGGATGCTCAAAGAATTCCTCAATGTCATAGAAAGGATTTTCACTCAGCCAAATATCCAGTTTATTGAGAAAAGTCATATTATCATATTTGTTAATGGACCCCAACAAATTATTGTAAACCTTTTTGTACATTATACAGTGACTATTAAGAGATTTACTTAATCTGCAATATTGGAAATTCATTCTACCCCTATTACGTGTGCTGTGTGAGTGGACATGTTCATTAAGAGTTGTTTCTGGTAATTTCTTTAAAGAGTAAGCAGCAAGTTCAAAGATATAAAGATTGATGACAGTCTTAATATTCAATTTTATAAATATAGGCTTACAGTGATCCAAGGGACCTGAAGCATTGATAATTCTAACAACTTTCTTTTGCAACCTCAATATCTCTGCAACCCTCGGAGAATTGAGAATTGAGAATTGATCTCTGAATCGGAGAATTACAATAAAAGTAACTGTTTTACAGTTAACTGTTTAACTGTAAAACTGTTGAACTGTAAACTATTTAACTGTTTTACAGTTGTAACTGTTTTTTACAGTTTAATAATTACAGTTTATATTTCTACTTTCCTTGCCCTATCACCATAGGTAAGGAAAGTATTGCTTTCAGAAAAAAATTAAGGTACCTCAATTTCTAAATTTCTATACGTTTCAAGGTCCCCTGAGTCCAAAAAACTGGTTTTTGGGTATTGGTCTGTGTGTGTGTATGAGTGTATGTGCGTCTGTGTACACGATATCTCATCTCCCAATTAACGGAATGACTTGAAATTTGGAACTTAAGGTCCTATCACTATAAGGATCCGACACGAACAATTTCGATCAAATGCAATTCAAGATGGCGGCTAAAATGGCGAAAATGTTGCCAAAAAAAGGGTTTTTCGTGATTTTCTCGGAAACGGCTCCAACGATTTTGATCAAATTCATACCTAAAATAGTCATCGATAAGCTCTATCAACTGCCACAAGTCCCATATCTGTAAAAATTTCAGGAGCTCCGCCCCATCAATGCAGATAGATTCCCAATTATCAGGCTTCAGATACAATTGAAACAAAAAAAAATCAAGTGGAGTAGATTGAGCATGAAAATCTCTACAATTAATGTTCAGTAACATTTTCACCTAAAATTGAAAATAAGCTTTAAATTTGAGAAAATGTGATTATTCAATTGCAAAATATTGTTGATTCTATTAAATCATTCACTATGAAGAGATAGCAGACCTCATATGTGTCTCCAGCGTTATCGCCCTGTCACCAGCTGGGTCAAATATTTGAATAGTAGACTTGAGATGCGCGGGAACACTAGCGTCAGGTGATCAATTTTCATAATGGCAAGGAAAGTTGTGTGAGTGCACCACACCAGATTTTTTCTAAATCCATTGAGGCTATCAGCTCTGTCTCTATAGTGTGGTCCACGTTATAATGGCAGTGAATAAAGATAGAAGAATAGCGATGCCGATTCTCTGCATTGACTAATTATATTTCTGCACTGTAAAAACATAATTGTCATCGTTGTGGACCTAGAAAAGGATAGTACCACCGTCTTTGTCGAATGATAGACAAGAATAGCAAAACCAAAGTTGATCAAATACTGTCATTATAACGTGGACCTCACTATAGTCTTGAAGATTAGATAAACGCTTCCAATTCGAACTAGCTATATTTTTTCTTGTGAAAATTTCGAAGCATGTTTTATGTCTGTGACTAGCTGATTTTAAGTTGTCTATAACTGTAAGGCTGAGCGTACACCGGTTAGTCAAGACAAGACTAGTCACGTTTAGTCACAATACTTCACTTAGCTGCTTGTAACGCAACTCACACTGATTAGTTATTGCAAGTTAGACATTTCTTCATAAGCAGCTATGTGAAGTATTGTGACTAAACGTGACTAGCCTTGTCTTGACTAACCGGTGTACGCCCTGCCTTATGAAATGAAATGAAATAAATCTATATTAGGCGGAGTTAGGACTTAGGTATGTTAAATGACATTGAAATTATATTATTATTGGTAGTCTTAGTGCCGGTTGCACAAACGCCTGTTAAATTTTAAATCGTGATTAACTCCACGAGAAGTAATCTGAGAAGACGCCATAACAAAAAGGCCTTCTCTGATTGGTTCTTGTGAAATTAATCACGGTTAAAATTCAACCGGCTTTTGTGCAACCGGGCCTTACTTAACTTTTTTACTGGTGGAATATTCTACAATAACGTATTTTATACTTTGAACATGAAAAGATCAATTAATTTCTTGTGTCTCGTGCTTTTGATACCATCGATCCCACAATTGTGGGTAATGGATGAAGCAGAATTAATCCAATTAATAATTTTATTTAATTCAACACAAAATTCATCAAACATTAAAATTATCAAACATTATATTCAACATAACATCACAATATGGAGTCTCATACATTCCGATTGGAACAGAGCACAGAGATTTTCTTCTGTTAGGAGTTTGTTGATAATACTTTTTTCAAATTCAAATTTTATTGCCTTAAAAAATCACATCGGAAACTTTCTTAATTAATAGACAACAAGATTACAAAAACAAAATGTCAAACATATACCTACATTTATTTGTAGCACGGCCAGAAAAAGACAATGTTGAGTATATTCAACATAAAATCACAATGAAAAATAAGTTTCTAATAAAATACAAAAACAGGCTTCATGGTTGGGGTGTGCTGAAAAGAAAGAAAGGAGGAGAAATACCTAGCCAACTATGGTTTCCCATGTAATAGGCAGGTAGAGGGTATAAAAGTAAGGAATGAAGGGTGAAGAGGAGTGGAAAAGGAAAGAAATTGAGAAGAAAGTAGGAAAAGAGAGAAAAAATATGAGCAAAAATTGTAAGCGAGTCCACTGTCAACAAATTTATCTAAAACAAAAGTACTAAAGAAGGTGTTGAAGGCTGTATCAGCCTTATTATTAGAGAGAGATTTTTTTTCTAAAATAAAATTTAAATTCAATTTTTTTATGACCTTTCATTTCAAACCTAGTATCTCTTCATTGTTGCTGAGACGTGCTTTTCCTGTGTTCAGTTTGTCGATTTTTTTTCTCCAATAAAATTAAATTGGCATTTTTTTATAACCTTTCATTTTCATTAAAATCAACCTTCAAAATTCAAAATTTTAAATCATCATTCCTGGACCGAAAATCAAGTAACGAAGCAGTGTGTGATTACATAACCTTATCTTTTGGACAACATTAACATTTTATCAAAATTTTTGGAGAGAAATAGAACAGGCTCAGCCTAGTTTTTCCTCCAATGTCATATGTATTATGATTATAGTATTTTATACAATAAATGAAAAAAAAAACAAAAAAACCCAGTATCTCTTCATTGTTGTTGAGGCGTGCTTATTCAGTGTTCAGATCTTTTATTCTGTGTAGAAAATATTGTATGTTTTGTGAAAATGAATGTCATGTGGTTTGCAGTCAATGTGGGTGAAGATTGTCCGGTTTTCGACGGACTCTACGAGTTCTGCCAGCTGTCGGCGGGTGGCTCAGTGGCTGCTGCTGTCAAGCTCAACAAGCAGGCGTCGGAGATCTGCATCAATTGGGGCGGCGGACTGCATCATGCTAAAAAATCAGAAGCCTCAGGTGAGTCTTACGTCATTTACTTTGATATTGTACGAATAGAGAGTTGAACCAATATAGAAGAAGATGAATGTCTCATTTTATAGGGTACATGTTCACTAAAACATAAAATCTTACCTTCACTCTCAGATCAGAAAAATCACTCATCTTCAAGTCCTTATAACTCGAGAAAAAGGGTGAATTTCGCCAATGTGATGACATATTATTGTTTCTCTCATCAATTCCTGAGAGTTTAAGCGATTTTAATTTTTAACCATTTTTGCATAAATCCATGGATTTCATGAAAAATGCAAATCTCTCAAATTAGGTTGATATTCGGGTTATGGATTAGGCCCGCCGCAAAGTAGACCCACGCTAATCCACGAAAAGCAACCCACGCCGTGGGATGTTTTGTAAACCATTGCTAGGCTTCTCTAGACATCTGTGTAATACATACAATGAATAATCCACTTGTCAGCTGAATGATTATGAATAATTCTATAGCAATAGTTATTCAAATAAAAAATAAAATTTGTT
Source organism: Nilaparvata lugens (assembly GCF_014356525.2). NCBI lineage: Eukaryota > Metazoa > Arthropoda > Insecta > Hemiptera > Delphacidae > Nilaparvata > Nilaparvata lugens. Next base: position 74,196,823 of record NC_052508.1, on the reverse strand, counting down.
AACATTCAATATTCAGGCCTATAATTAAATATTCTATTGCTAGGCTTCTCTAGACATCTATGTAATACATGTAATGAATAATCCACTTGTCAGCTGAATGATTATGAATAATTCTATAGCAATAGTTATTCAAATAGAAAATAAAATTTGTTAACATTCAATATTTAGGCCTATAATTAAATATTCTATTGCTAGGCTTATCTAGACATCTATGTAATACATGCAATGAATAATCCACTTGTCAGCTGAATGATTATGAATAATTCTATAGCAATAGTTATTCAAATAGAAAATAAAATTTGTTAACATTCAATATTTAGGCCTATAATTAAATATTCTATTGCTAGGCTTCTCTAGACATCTGTGTAATACATGCAATGAATAATCCACTTGTCAGCTGAATGATTATGAATAATTCTATAGCAATAGTTATTCAAATAAAAAATAAAATTTGTTAACATTCAATATTTATAATTGAATATTCTATTGCTAGGCTTCTCTAGACATCTGTGTAATACATGCAATGAATAATCCACTTGTCAGCTGAATGATTATGAATAATTCTATAGCAATAGTTATTCAAATAGAAAATAAAATTTGTCAACATTCAATATTTATAATGAAATATTCTATTGCTAGGATTCTCTAGACATCGGTGTAATACATGCAATGAATAATCCACTTGTCAGCTGAATGATTATGAATAATTCTATAGCAATAGTTATTCAAATAAAAAATAAAATTTGTTAACATTCAATATTTAGAATTAAATATTCTATTGCTAGGCTTCTCTAGACATCTGTGTTATACATGCAATGAATAATTCACTTGTCAGCTGAATGATTATGAATAATTCTATAGCAATAGTTATTCAAATAAAAAATAAAATTTGTCAGCATTCAATATTTATATTCTATTGCTAGGCTTCTCTAGACATCTGTGTAATACATGCAATGAATAATCCACTTGTCAGCTGAATGATTATGAATAATTCTATAGCAATAGTTATTCAAATAAAAAATAAAATTTGTTAACATTCAATATTTAGAATTAAATATTCTATTGCTAGGCTTCTCTAGACATCTGTGTAATACATGCAATGAATAATCCACTTGTCAGCTGAATGATTATGAATAATTCTATAGCAATAATTATTCAAATAAAAAATAAAATTTGTTAACATTCAATATTTAGAATTAAATATTCTATTGCTAGGCTTCTCTAGACATTTGTGTAATACATGCAATGAATAATCCACTTGTCAGCTGAATGATTATGAATAATTCTATAGCAATGGTTTACAAAACATCCCACGTCGTGGTTTGTTTTTCGTGGATTAACGTGGGTTTACTTTGCGGGCCTAAAGGTTCACCTAAAAAGTTTCGTGCTATAATATGAGACGTTTCGGTGCAATACAGAGTGAGTTATTCAATGAAACATAGAATCTTACCTTTACTCTCAGATCAGGAAAATCACTCATCTTCAAATGCTTTATAAATCAAGTATATTGAATGAAAAAGACTAAGAAATTGTCAAAAAAACTACTGATTTATTGATAATTAGAAAGACCGGTTTCGGTTATTACACAATTGTCAATCTCTGATAAACTTTGATTATTATATTAGAGTTTATCAGAGATTGACAATGGTGTAATAACCGAAACCGGTCTTTCTAATTATCAATAAATCAGTGGTTTTTTGACAATTTCTTAGTCTTTTTCATTCAATATGAATAATTACCACAATATCAACTTCTCAACTACACAAAAAGAAAATCAAGTATATGCGTGAATTTCGTGCAAAAATCCATGGTGAGTTATTTACTGAAACATAAAATCTTACCTCCACTTTCAGATTTTTACTTATTCTTTATTTTGTTCATTCTTTATTCTTTATTGATTCATATAATAAGTTCATCATAAAAATCTTTGTACTATTCCTCTCCCAAATTACCATTACAATACAGCCGTTCTTTCTTCTAGATGCCCAATCCATTGTAGCCTCTGGGATTTTATACGTCTGACAATGGGCCATATGAATAAAGTTGAGCATTTGCTTATACTTCTGAAATATGGAGCATTTGCTTCATTTTCTAAGAATAAACGTGAGCAAAACCTTTTTCTCATGCTCATCAAAAAAATAGTTTGAGCATTTGCTCAAAAGTGAAAGCTTTTGCTCAAAATTGTATGAATAAACTAAAGCATTTGCTCAACTTTTGAAGCAAATGCTTCAAAAAAGGTGAGTCTAGTCTAGAGCAGCTCATAGTAGAATGGCTCAACTAATTCGTACGAGGAAGAGGAAACTATACCAGATACGATCACAACCAATACTTGAGAACTATAAAACTCTTTTTAGATTCAACCATGATACATATCACCATTATCCCTACAAAAGAATAAATAAAAAACATAGCTACCTGTTATAGAGATAGCCATCACAAAATAGGAAATAGGTATTTAAGAAGATGAAAGTGTAGACGATTATAAGAAGGCTATTGATATTATAAGAATATGCTGAAGATTATTATAGAGATGACATTTTTTCAACTAACCTAAAACTCTATTCATAAATAGAAAACAGAGCAGACGACGCAAACACAAGCGGTGTCTCCCTACTTGCATATTTAGCGCTTACGTGAGCTATAAAAACAAAGTAAGGGCACAAAGGCGAATCAGCTGATGAAAAATCTTCAAAATACTTGAGCATTTGCTCCAGAGTTCAGGAGCATAAGGTAAGAGAACAAGGTAAAGCTTATTCATATAAAAATGAGCAAATGCTTTTGCTTCTACCTAATGCTCATGAGCAAAACCTTATGCTCCATGCTCTTGCTCATGAGCATTTGCTCTGGTTTTATTCATATAGCCCAATGTCTCTACCCTGGAGAATATAATTTATTTCCCGGTTTGTTCTCTGCCTCCATTCACCTCCTTCATTAATACCTGATGAGTCAATAATTATAATAAGTTGATAATAATGAAAATTTGTTGATAATCATTTTCTGGACTTATTCGACTAACAATTTTTATATCTTTGCAGGGTTCTGTTATGTGAATGACATTGTTCTGGGCATCCTTGAACTGTTGAAATATCACCAGCGTGTTCTTTACATCGATATCGACGTGCATCACGGGGATGGAGTCGAGGAAGCATTCTACACAACCGACAGAGTTATGACGGTCTCATTCCACAAGTATGGAGAGTACTTCCCGGGAACTGGCGATTTGAGAGTAAGTTTTAGTTTCATTTATTCATGCAAAAAATATATTTGAGAGCACAAGGATGATATTCCGGTACAAACCTTGTACCGGGCCGGCAGGTTCAGCTTGCTAGCCGACAAGACACAGTTGCCAGATTGCGTGTTACCTTACAACTTCTTGTAGAGATCAATAATTCTATTAAATCTCTGGGGGCGCGACAGTCGAGACCGACGACATTCGAGGCCTACGACCGTAGAGGACTATTTTACAGTCCTCTACTACCGTAGAGGTCGTAGGCCTCGACTGTCGGGAGTGTACGAAAATTATAGTGGCCTCAACTGTCGCCTAACGCAGGCGACATTTGAGGCCACTTTTTCAGGAGTCCTCTGCCGTCGCAGGTCTCGACTGTCGAGCTGTACAAAAATTAGAGTGGCCTCAACTGTCGCCTAACGCAGGCGACATTTGAGGCCACTTTTTCAGGAGTCCTCTACCGTCGCTGGCCTCGAATGTCGCTGGTCTCGACTGTCGGGCCTGTACAAAAATTAGAGACTCGCTTGCAGCAGGCGACAGTTGAGGACACATCCTACTGCGATTCCAGACAAAATACATTTTATAATGATTATAACTTCTGATTTGTTGAAAACTAAATAATAGAAACTTCCTTCATAAAAAAAGCATATGAACTTTGAAGGTAGATAGTGCTTATCCTTGAAGGATTTTCAGAATGATCATCTTTGTGAAGAATTACAGCTTAATCAGTCAAGTATTTCAAGCGTGATGAGCTCACATACAAACAGACAGAAAGACAGACACCATCTCTTCTCATAGATGGATAGAAGATAGATAAATATTTCGATTTGTCAATGAAGAAGGCATAATGCAGTAGTAATGGATTCCCATTACTTAAAAATATGTTTAGGGACCATCATCCAAGTACTGGAATGTATATGACTTGACCACCTTTGTTGACGAAACTCAATTGGAGGATGGAAAGATGCTGGTATCTTTATTCTACATGCTGAACTTTCAAAGTTACACGAATTTAAAGTTATAAAGAATTTAAAAGTTACAAAATTAATAAGCTTCAGAAAATAGAAAAAGGTTATATACAGTAGTATGATGCTTAGAGTAATGAACAAATTTACCTTTTTATATAATCTAGGAAGTTGATTTGAAAAATCAACAATTTTACATGAACATTCTTCCTTAAAAATATTTTTTACTGTGTTTTTGAGGGGGCGCGACAGTCGAGACCGACGACATTCGAGGCCTACGACCGTAGAGGACTATTTTACAGTCCTCTACGACCGTAGAGGTCGTAGGCCTCGACTGTCGGGAGTGTACGAAAATTATAGTGTGGCCTCAACTGTCGCCTAACGCAGGCGACATTTGAGGCCACTTTTTCAGGAGTCCTCTACCGTTGCTGGCCTCGAATGTCGCCGGTCTCTACCGTCGCTGGTCTCGTCTGTCGCAGGACTCTTCTGTCGTTTGCCTCGTTTGACATCGACCCTACATCTCACCTACCCTATCTACCTTGTACCGGGCTTGCAGGTCCAGCCCGCTCGCCGTCAAGACGAGGGTGAAACTGGTGATTCTAATATATTGCAGCAATCCTCTATTGTATAGGGACATACATCGATCAGTCTTTGAGCCAATGTTTCAGTAAAAGATTTAACGCGTCTACATTTTTACTTTCCTTGCCCTATTACCATAGGTAAGGAAAGTATTGCTTTCCGAAAAAAATTAAGGTACCCCAATTTCTAAATTTCTTTACGTTTGAAGGTCCTCTGAGTCCAAAAAACTGGTTTTTGGGTATTGGTCTGTGTGTGTGGTGTGTGTGTGTGTGTGTGTGTGTGTGTGTGTGTGTGTGTGTGTGTGTGTATGTGCGTCTGTGTACACGATATCTCATCTCCCAATTAACGGATTGACTTGAAATTTGGAACGTAAGGTCCTTAGAATATAAGGATCCGACACGAACAATTTCGATCAAATGCGATTCAAGATGGCGGCTCAAATGGCGAAAATGTTGTCAAAAACAGGGGTTTTTGCGATTTTCTCGAAAACGGCTCCAACGATTTCGATTAAAGTTATACCTAAAATAGTCATCGATAAGCTATATCAACTGCCACAAGTCCCATATCTGTAAAAAATTCAGGAATTCCGCCCCATCTATGCAAAGTTTGATTTTAGATTCTCAATTATCAGGCTTCAGATACAATTTAAACAAAAAATTTCGAGTGGAAAAGATTGAGCATGAGAATCTCTACAATTAATGTTCAGTAACATTTTCACCTAAAATTGAAAATAAGCTCGAAATTCGAGAAAATGTGATTATCCAATTATTGCAAACTGTTGGCAACTGTTGATTCTATTAAATGATTCACTATAAAGAGATAGCAGACCTCATTTGTGTCTCCAGCGTTATTACCCTGTCACCAGCTGGCTCAAATCTTTGAATAGTAGACTTGAGATGCGCGGGAACACTAGCGTCAGGTGATAAATTTTCATAACGGCAAGGAAAGTTGTGTGAGTGCGCCACACCAGATTTATTTAAAGATGTGGGGAGTCTGATGTAAAGACACATTATTAAAATTTATGCCTAAAAGTAGTATATAATATGCCTCTACTCTGTAATAAAACAGGAGATTTTATTCTATAGTGAGGTCCACGTTATAATGGCAGTGGAGAAAGATAAGAGAACAACGTTGCCGATCCTCTGTCTTGTCAATGACTTCTAAAGACGATAGCTGATACAGGTTTATTGATGTAATATTAACTGTTCATTATAGTTTCAAATAATCAATTATATTTTATTGAGCAAGAAATTATATTTTTCAATAATTTCATAATGAATTTTCATACCTAATATTAAATATTCTGGTAACTATTTAATCTAAATTGTTTGTAAGACGATCTAGCAACAGAGCAAAGCGAGAAATCCGCTTTGTTGAATGATTGTTTATTGTTTTTGAAGGGACGGATTCAAGGATCCAAAGGTTCAAAGAACCCAACACGTCAACCGAAGCTTATTGTGTTCCCCAGTAATATGTTAGTTAGGCACACCAATACCTATGTCCTTTACAAGAACCAGGGGTTTTTCCCTATTCTAACATTCCATTCATCACCTGGTTGCAATCCTTGTCGCAATCCAGTGTGATATGCTTGGCAGTCTCTTCAGACTGATTAGTCCTCGAGACCTACGTGAGTTCCACTTCTGGCCATTTTGTAGGTCCTTCCGCTGAGAGAGGGGACGCTAAACTGCCTCTAGGGCGCCCGGCCACCCTCGACTCAGCCTCTTGACCAACATTTGTACCTGGAGTTTCACCCATCTCTGGTCTCTTGGGTTTTTCTTTTTGCCCCTCCGAAACTCTGAAGGGTCAAAAGCCTCACCTCTTCCCCAAGAAGTTTTGCCTGAATGGCCGCCCTTCTTTGAGAAGTGGTGAGTCCTGGCCTCTCCACGCACAAACCTACGTGAAATCCACTCCTGGCTTTTTTGTAGGTCCTTCCGCTGAGAGAGGGGACGCCAAAATGCCTCTAGGGCGCCCGGCGCCCGGCCACCCTCGACTCAGCCTCTTGACCAACATTTGTACCTGGAGTTTCACCCATCTCTGGTCTCTTGAGTTTTTCTTTTTGCCCCTCCGAAACTCTGAAGGGTCAAAAGCCTCACCTCTTCCCCAAGAAGTTTTGCCTGAATGGCCGCCCTTCTTTGAGAAGTGGTGAGTCCTGGCCTCTCCACGCACAAACCTACGTGAAATCCACTCCTGGCTTTTTTGTAGGTCCTTCCGCTGAGAGAGGGGACGCCAAAATGCCTCTAGGGCGCCCGGCGCCCGGCCACCCTCGACTCAGCCTCTTGACCCACATTTGTACCTGGAGTTTCACCCATCTCTGGTCTCTTGAGTTTTTCTTTTTACCCCTCCGAAACTCTGAAGGGTCAAAAGCTTCACCTCTTCCCCAAGAAGTTTTGCCTGAATGGCCGCCCTTCTTTGAGAAGTGGTGAGTCCTGGCCTCTCCACCCACAAACCTCCGTGAATTCCACTCCTGGCTTTTTTGTAGGTCCTTCCGCTGAGAGAGGGGACGCCAAAATGCCTCTAGGGCGCCCGGCCGCCCTCGACTCAGCCTGTTGACCCACATTCATGCCTGGAGTTTCACCCATCTCTGGTTTCTTGGGTTTATCTTTTTGTCCCTTCGAAACTGCCCTGATGGGGCAGATTCCGTGGGTTTGAAGGCAAGGCAACTTCTGGAGTTGCCTTGAGGTCCATTTTAGTCGCCTCCTACGACAAGCATGGATGCTGTGGGTGAATTCTGGTTTTCAACACATTCTTGAGTACGATGATCGACTCAAAGCTCCCCCAACCCACAGGGGGCTTGAATGATAGACAAGGATAGCAATACCATTTCTAATCAATGTCAATATTTTTAATAAATTAACACTTAACCACTTAACACTTCTTAATAAATTTTAATTAATAAATAGCAATACTTCTTAAACTTGATAGCCTACGGCACTACTCTACTCTACTAGCTCGAGACTGTTTTCATTAGCATAGTAGTGGTAGAGTACTATCCCAAGGTGCCATACCACTCTACTCTACTAAAAACTAGTACTCTACCATGAACGTTTCATTGGGAGAGTTCACAAGATAGTTGGTACATGCCCAGGGAACTCTCGTCTAAACGATACCTGGTCAATCAATCAATCAATAATCCTTTATTGTCATAAAACACAAAGTGTTGTAACAAACGTCAAAATACAATAAAATTAAAAACAGTCAAAATATTTTTAAAATAATAATATAGTCAAAGTAGTAAAAGGTCTAATCGAGACACAGGACCTGGTCTAATCGAGACCACCAACTCTACTAATGAAAACCAGGCTTGAAAGTAGTATATAAAATGTCTCTATTCTGTAATAAAACTGGAGATTTTATTCTAGTTTGATTATTGTGTTTATTAATGTGATTTTTGTTTGAATTGTAGGACATTGGTGCCGGCAAGGGCAAGTACTATGCAGTGAACATCCCGCTGCGAGACGGCATGGATGACGAGAGCTATGAGTCGATATTCGTGCCGATCATCTCGAAAGTGATGGAGACATTCCAGCCGAGCGCCGTCGTGTTGCAGTGCGGTGCCGACTCGCTCACCGGCGACCGACTCGGCTGTTTCAATCTCACTGTTCGAGGTAAAACATTCGTTCAGTCATTTATACATTCCATCATTCTGTTACGACAAATCTTGTTCATCAGTATTTTAAAATTTCATACTTGGGTGGGCCGTCCACTAGAACCGTTTTCGTCCGAACTAGCATCGGCCAAAAACGACCGGACGATCCCCCAACAAAAAAAGGAATAGATGCTCGTCCATTGCAACAGGTTCATACGGCCGTCTCCGTCCAATCAATTTTTCGATCCGAATTGAATGGGATCTATGAATAATTTGATGTAAAATTGGTTTGTGTGCACCATTTTTTTAACAAATATTACTGTAAAAAATTGATTCATTCTTTTTGAAATACCCGATAGTTTTTCACCATCTAGATGTCGTTCGATACTCGAAAAGAGGGCACATAGAAAACTTGTAATACATCATCATAAACTCGATAATTCTGCGAATTATTTGATGTAAAATTGTTTTGTGTACACCATTTTCTAATATAAATATATCTGTTCAAAATTGGGTCATTCTTTTTGAAACACCCGGTGTATGAATAGTATAAAATTTGATTTGTTTTTCGTTTGCAGGCCACGGCAAATGTGTGGAGTTTGTGATGATGTATTATAAGTGTTCTATGTGCCCTCCTTTTGAGGCTCGGACGACATCTAGACGGTAGCCAAATTCATCCCAGACTGTTCGTCCCAAGATGTCTTCTCGGACTGTAGTTACTGCATCTATTATCCAGGTTTTTAGCTCCTCAATATCAAGTGTTAAGAGAGGAATATAAACAAGATCATGAACGTTGTTCCTCCCTTAGCAATTTATATTGAGGAGCTAACCAGGGTAACTGATGCAGTAGCTACAGTCCGAGAAGACATCTTGCGAACAGTTTGGGATGAATTTGGCTACCGTCTAGATGTCGTCCGAGCCTCAAAAAGGATGGCACATAGAACACTTACAATACATCATCATAACATTGATAATTCTGTGAGTAATTTGATGTAAAATTGGTTTGTGTGTACCATTTTCTAAAATAAATATGTCTGTTTAAAATTGGGGCATTCTTTTCGAAACATTCGGTATATTTCATTTTATTGATTCTTTATTCATTTATACAATAACCACATTATCAAAATGATAGGGAGAGGAAAAAATGAGGTAACCTTGTGCTATTCCTCTACCTAATTTAGATAACACATAGTCCGGAATAGGTCAAGTCATAGAGAAGCAATAGCATAAGTAGATATCACATGATATAGGGCGTTTATGTCGCAACTTTTACTGTTATCTCAAGCCGATAGTCCACGTAGTTCTTTCCCGTGAAGCTTTGTGACGCTGGTAGTCTCTCATATTGTTCCGTTCATACACTCTTACCCGGTCAAAACAGTAAAAATCGACAGTAATCGGCTTGGGATGACAGTAAAAGTTGCGACATGAACGCCCTATACCATGGGATATCTACTTACGCTATTGTTTCTCTATGGTCAAGTCTTGTAGTTCTTCAATTCACTTTTTCAATTCAATGTATAATAATAATTTGATTTGTTTGTTGTTTGCAGGGCACGGCAAATGTGTGGAGTTTGTGAAGCGGTACGGCCTCCCGTTCCTGATGGTGGGTGGAGGCGGCTACACGATTCGCAACGTGTCGCGCTGCTGGACGTACGAGACTAGTGTCGCACTGGGCACCGAAATCGCCAACGAACTGCCCTACAACGACTACTTTGAGTACTTTGGGCCCGACTTCAAGCTGCACATCTCGCCCTCCAACATGGCTAACCAGAACACGTCTGAGTACCTCGAGAAGATCAAGTGAGTGTGTTTTTATTTGTCTGAGTTGTCGTGGTGGTTATCCATATAGACTGGTTTTCACTAGTAAAGCTAGGCTCAACTCACACTTACGCGACTCAAGTCGAGAAGAGACTGCCAGTCTCTTCTCGACGCAGCATGTGTTTTCAAATGGCGACACTCAGACCAGTCGACTCTAGTCTCCGCGACCTCACGACTGTGAGACTGATTAAGATTCTTCCAACCACCATTCTTAGACAGTTATACTTTGCTCTTGTTGACTCTAAACTGAATTAAGGAATAAGTTGTTGGGGCTCTACTTACATTACCCACTTCAGACCACTTATAACCTTACAAAAATCTATTGTCAGAGCTGTTAAAAAATCAGGAAGATATGAACATGCCTTTCCCCTTTTTCAAGATATAAAATGCTTGCCTCTAAGATACATATATGTTTTCAAAGTTTTATACCTATTCTTTGTAATGTCTGGAAACAGTGGTCAGGCACTTTTCAGGGAGAGAACAAATTATCAAACTAGGAGAGTCACTTCTGATCTGCTAAGGCTTCCCAGGTCATATACCACTTGTTTCCAGAAATCGTTTGTATTTCTAGGTCCGAAATTTTTCAATAATTTACCTTTTGAGGCAAAGAGAATTGATAATAGGAAAATGTTCAAATATTACATTCTTAAATGGCTTAGAAATAATATCTTGCCTGATTGTTTAGAACACATGTTTTTTATTCTTCCTTAGTTTTCGACATAATAATTATTATAGTTGTTGAAAATCATATCAAAAAGTAATTAAGCCCAAACTGGAAATGTATGATAGGTGAGTGAATGTGTGAGTGTGTGTTTTCATTTTTTTTCTTGCCCAAAAAATTTTTTTTTTCTTCTTTCTGATTTTATTCAATTATAGTATAAGCACTCCTGCTTGCACGCGTTAAGCATTATATGCTTACAGCAAGCTAGAAATATTCTGTTTCAAAAAAGCTTTGTTTTTTTTTTCATAATACATCATACACGTAGAAAGCCTTATTACATAAATTATATTTTATACAATTTCTTCAGTGCACTTTGTATTTTATTTCCATTTTTGATGTTTGGTGTATTTGACATTTTGTATGTATTTGATTTTTGAATCAGAATAAAAACAATTTGAAAAAAAATTGAATTTGAGTCGAGAGTCGACTCGACATGTTGGTCGAGCCTCGACTTGTTGGTTGAGCCTAGACTTGAGTTGCGTAGTATCGTTCATTTGTAATGAAAGTGAGGTTATGTTTCATGAAAGCGATGTTCTATTATTTTAGATAAGACAATGATAAGAATTAGATAAGACCTTAGACCAGTTATAGAATAGACAGGCTGGGAAGTCTAGCCTCTGAAGTCAACATCTACTGCCATATCACCATATCGTGACGTCAGCATCGGATAGAAAACTTTTCTGCAGAGTTTGTTTAAATTGTTTTCTATCCGATGCTGACGTCACTATATGGTGATATGGCAGTAGATGTTGGCTTCATCGACTTTCAATATGAATATACAATGGGCCATGTCTATTCTATAACTGATCTAAGGATAAGACAATATATTCATAATAATCATTATTGAATGATTACATGCTAAGTAGTGACAAATTAAATCTTATATTTTTTATAATGTAAGGTTAGAAATGGAGTAGCATGGAACTGAAGTAGTTACAATGAGCAAGAAAGTCGTAAGGTCGAGAGACTGGAGTCGTACGATTTGAGTCGAGGTAGTGTTGAGTTGAGCCTTAGTGGTCGAGTAACTGGCATACCAACTCTACCGAGCTAACTCTACTCTACTTACTTGGTCGAGTAACTGTTTTCACTACAATTGAGAATAGTAGGTAAAGTGTGTTGTCTTGTGAACAGAACTAACCTTAAAATGTCAATACTTTTTTATAAATTAACACTTGAACACTTGTTAACACCTTTTAATAAATTAATACTTTTAAATATATAACAATACTCTTCTTAAACTTGATAGCCTACGGCACGACTCTACTCTACTAGCTCGAGACTGTTTTCATTAGCATAGTAGTGGTAGAGTGAGAAGTGGTGGTGGAAGGCAAGTGGTAGAGTACTATCCCACGGTGCTATTAGTGCTATTAGCCTGGTTTTTATTAGTAGAGTTCCCTGGGCAAGTACTAGTCACAGTAACTATATTACCCACAGTATGGCCATTGACTATCACGCATTTGATTGGCTAGCTCGATCACGTGGTACAAATCCGCCATTAAGGTTCCAAACAAACTTTACAGTCCTATCTTATTGCATTGGAAATTTGGAACTTATCACTTATTTTACCGATTGGAAACATATTTAGAACTTCCGATGAGCTCTGGTATAACATTTTCGAAGGGAAATTGATTATAATTCAATATAGATCAATAAAATTAATTCAAATAACACTAATAACGCTTAAAACATCAATTTTTCTCCCTCGGGCTCCTCGCGGACCACTTTTTGGGAATCACTGATCTAGATAAATATGCAGAAAGATCGATTTCAATTTTATTGTATTTCCTCATCCAATTTATTGGTTTGACCTTCTTATGATCTAATTTAAAAATATTTTTGTGGCTCAATTGGATATAACATTTTATGAAATATTTAACCGTGATTAAGTGCTGATTAAAGACGTCTTTACTTCTACGGTTGATTCTCTTCAGTCCTGAGAAGCCTACTCATAACTTGTCAATTATTCAATAGCTGTTGATATATGAGTTTCAACTTGCAATACCACTAGCAGTGGTATTAAGATACAGGATGACACAGAATAACGGAAACTTTTACGTGTTAAAAACGCCATAAAACATTAGTGGGAAGGGCAAAAATGATTTTATTCAATCTAATGTTCCAAGACTTGCCATTTGAGAATAATTATTAATAACATCTATCACTTTTTGACAATTACTTCTTCAAGATGACTTCCTCTTGAACGAATACACTCTTGAAATCTGTGTTGACGATTCCTCATTGATCGCTGCAACATCTGCGTTTCCTGGTCCCATGATCTGTCCACCTGCAATTTTCTGTTTGTGGAGGAGCTATCACAAATCAAACGTTTTCACAACTTGACCTATAAGAGTGTGGTTGAATCATAACAGACAATTCAAAATGAAATTGACAATATCCCAGCTGAAATGTTGCAGCAATTGTTGTGGAATCTCAACACAGATTTCAAGAGTGTATTCGTGCAGGAGGAAGCCATCTTAAAGAAGTAATTGTCAAAAAGTGATAGATGTTATTAATACTTCTCAAATGAACTTTACATTGAATAAACTCATTTTTGCCCTTCCTGAAAATTACTGAATATAAATAATAATGTTTGAGGGTTTTGTGTTTTCTTTTTCAATTGCTTACATGTTTATTAAAATTTCTTAAAATATTATTATATTGTAATATATTGTTCCATTGACAAAAAATGATCAAGTGCTCAATTTTAACACAAATACAAAATAGCCCTGAACAAGAAAGTGAACATTCTTGATATTGTTTTGTGATGGTTTGCAGAACGCGCCTGTTTGAGAACCTGCGAATGCTTCCGCACGCACCGGGCGTGCAGGTGCAAGCGATTCCCGAGGACGCGGTTCGCGACGAATCTGACGACGAGGACAAAGCGAACCCCGACGAGCGACTGTCGCAGGCCGCGCAGGACAAACGCATCGCGCCCGACAACGAGTTTAGCGACTCTGACGACGAGGCGACGGCAGGCGGTTCCGCTTCTAGTGCCGGAGCCGGCGGCGGCCGACGCGACCAGCGCTCTTTCAAGGGCCGCAAACGTCCGCGTCTTGACGCTGCTTCCGCCTCCGCTTCCGCCTCCAAGGCCGCCCCAGGCGCCGCTCAACCCTCCACCGCTGCCGGTTCATCTGCGTCTTCCGCTGCCGCCTCCGATGCAGCCGCCGACGTCAAGACCGAGGATGTCAAGCCTGAAATCAAAGGTACGCACATTCAAAACAAACGCACACCTCTAGTGAGGTCCACGTTATAATGGCAGTGTTTGATTAGCAATGGTATTGCTATCCTTGTCTATGAGAACGCGACTAGGTGTCACCCCGACTACTTTTCCCCCTTTTAAAACCGGTTTTTAGGGGACAAGTTGACGTGAGCCATCCCCAACTAGTTGTCTCCTTTCTAAGGAGGTGACAACTAGTCGGGGGCACACCCTGATGCGAGGGTGCGAGGTGTCAAGTTGTCGTTTACGGTCATGACTAGTTGGCACTTTTGGTCCGATAGGTGTCAAGTAGTCGGGGGGGGGGGGGGCAAACTTGACGGCAATGGTATATTTTTACGAGGGTACAAGTAGGCGTCTATGGCCAAAATGACCAGGTGTCAAGTAGTCGGGGTGACACCTAGACGGCTACCCTTGTCTATCATTCAATAAAGCGGATAGCGCTATTTCTTTCTCGCTTTGCTCTGTTGTCAGATCGTATTTTAACAATGTAGAATTGATAACTAATTAAAATATTTATTCTTCATTATGAAAATCTATCAATGATTTGAACTGAACTCATTGCTAGCGATCAGACACGTGTCTCTGCTAGCAATTACTGCCGGTAAAATGAGTACAACTGGGATTTCAGTTATGTTATATGTATTTTTTTTTTATTATTTCTAGAATAGAGTATATTCTGAATTGCTGTATGATGTACCCAATTATTATGTGGATTTGTAATTGTATAAATCTTGTATATATGGCAAATAAATAAATTGAATTGAAAAAAAAATTATTGAAAAATATAATTTCTTGTTTAATAAAATATAATTGATTATTTCAAACAAGAATGAATATCAATAAACCTGTATCAGCTACCGTCTATAGAAGGCATTGACAAGACAGATGATCGGCAACGTTTTTCTCCCATCTTTCTCCACTGCCATTATAACGTGGACCTCACTATAGAATGTATTTGATTTCTGTAGGCTATATGTATTTATGAGTGTGAAATAAATGGATAAATTTGAATGCAGGGAAAAAATCAAACAAAAATTCATGTAATAGACATTAGTAGGCCAGACGAAATCGGTTCCAGTGGACGGCTCACCTAAGTTCTTGTGCAAACGGCCTTTAATTTACTGTCAATCCCGGTTTAAATATTAGTTCCTGCTTAGTAAAACCCTGCATAAACTGATGTGTAATAGTCGATGAAATAGCATCTCTCAACGTAATCCTTACAAGAAATGTTCTATAGTATTTTTCCTACAGATACCTTGAAAAGTGACCATTTCTGCACTGATTGCAGGCCGCAAAGAATCACTTTTCCGCACTAGTGTGCAAAGTGAGTACTTTGCCTACTCCAGATTTGCAGCATGACAACGCAAAATAGTTAGTAGGTTCAAAATTAAGTTGGTAACTGCACTCATAGATAATACGTTTTTTATGAGACCAACGTGCCCAGTTGAAGTTGAGGCAACTATTAAAAATCTAAAGAACAATTGCAGTCCTGGTATTGATGGTCTAGGTAATATTACGCTGAAGAAAATAGCCAATTTTATATCTCAACCTCTCGCTTTCATTTTTAATAGATGCTTTGAGGAGGGATATTTTCCCGAGCACCTCAATCAGCCAAAATAAAACCTCTATTCAAACAAGGTGACCCGACTAATCCCTGTAATTATAGACCGATTAGTCTTATCAGCAACCTTGCTAAAATAATGGAGAAACTAATAAAGTCAAGAGTTGTTTCTTTCTTGAATCTTAACAAAATAATCAACAAGAACCAATTCGGTTTCCAAATAGTAAAAGTACATCTGACGCTCTAATAAAATTCATCAATACTTTATCTGATAAAATAAACTCCAATAAGAAAACTATTGCGGTCTTCCTGGATATACGCAAAGCTTTTGATACAATACCTCATAATACTTTGTTCAATAAACTAGAGTCCTATGGTTCAGAGGAGTCTCGCTTAAATTGTTCAAAAGCTATCTGAGTAACAGAACCCAGTCCCTAACCATAAATAATCAATCTAGTGTAACTAACTTAACTTCTTATGGTCTTCCTCAAGGTACTGTACTTTCTCCCATCCTTTTCATACTCTATGTAAATGACTTTTTAATTTAAGACTTCTAAACTCAACTGTGATATCCTTTGCAGATGATACTGCAGCTATTTTTCACGGAAATTCATGGAATGAAGTTCATACTATAGCTGAAAATAATATGCTTTTAATTAAGAAGTGGTTAGATAAGAATACCTTAAGTTTAAATATTGAAAAAACTAATTACATAACTTTCTCTGCAAATAGAGTAGGGCAGCCTAACGAGAATCAAGATTTGAGACTCCATTCTCAGTGCAATTTAAACTTGGGTAATTGTGATTGTCCCACCATTAAAAAAGTCAATAATACTAAGTATTTGGGAATTATAATTGATGAAAACCTTAAATGGGATGTTCATATTAAATACATATGTAGAAAAATTAGATATTTATCCTTTAAATTTTACCAAGTTAACAGAATTCTTAATAAGAACCACCTGAAAATGATGTATCATGCTCTAGTCAAGTCTATTCTGCAGTATGGCATAGTTGTTTGGGGAGGCTGTTTCAACTGTCATATTGCTGAATTATTTGTAGCACAAAAACTGATAATTAAAACTATATTAAACAAACCCAGGCTCTATCCAACGGATATGGTTTTAGTGATTTTGAGGTCATGACTATACGTCAATTATACATAAAAACCGTAATTGAGTACTTAATAAAATATAGATCCGATTTTCCTCTCACAATAAACTCTACTCTTAATTATTATAATCTAAGGGCCACTGCTAACAAATATGTAACCTATAACACTAATATTGAATGTATAAGGAGGCAATTAATTTACATAGGTACTAAAATAATAAACCTCATTCCAAATCACTTTCTCATGGACAATAAGATCAGCGGAAAAATTAAACTGGATATAAAAAACTGGACATACAGTAATTTCTTCTTCCATTTAGATATATGACTCGAGATTTCTGCTCCAGCATTTTTTTTTTTTTCATTAGTTTTTTCATTTTTCAGTGGACTCGCTTACCTTTATTTTGAGTACCTATTCCTCTGTTTTCTTCCTTCCCCCCCATTTCTCCCTTCCTTTTTTCCTCATTACTTCTCTTCTCTTCTTTGCCTGCCTATTACATGGAAACCATAGTTGGCTAGGTATCTTCCTCTCTTTTTTTCTCTTCTCCAACACACCCAAACACTAAGTCCATGGTTTTTTATATTTGTAACATTTTATTGTGTTTTTTGTTTCGTAAATCTTTGTAATTTTGTTTTGTCTTGTTTTGTGTGTTTTTAATAAATTGAATTGAACAATGTAGAATTGATAACTAATTAAAATATTTATTCTTCATTATGAAAATCTTTCAATGATTTGAACTGAACTCATTGCTAGCGATCAGACACGTGTCTCTGCTAGCAATTACTGCCGGTAAAATGAGTACAACTGGGATTTCAGTTGTGTTATATGTAATTTATTTTTATTATTTCTAGAATAGAGTATATTCTGCATTTCTGTATGATGTACCCAATTATTATGTGGATTTGTAATTGTATAAATCTTGTTGTATATATGGCAAATAAATAAATTGAATTGAAAAAAAATTATTGAAAAATATAATTTCTTGCTTAATAAAATATAATTGATTATTTCAAACAAGAATGAACAGTTGATATTAATAAACCTGTATCAGCTACCGTCTATAGAAGGCATTGACAAGACAGATAATCGGCAACGTTTTTCTCCCATCTTTCTCCACTGCCATTATAACGTGGACCTCACTATAGAATATATTTGATTTCTGTAGGCTATAATGTATTTATGAGTGTGGAATAAATAAATAAATTTGAATGCAGTAAAAGTAAATTCGTATGGCTTTTATTGGTGGGGAGTCCCTTGCGGGAAGGTCCCACCGCCTGAATATATAATTTAAACCGTCAATGGGCCTTACGACTGTCATACTTTAGCCGGGACCGACAGTTTAACGTGCCCATCCGATAACACGGGAGTGATCTGGTTAAAAAACTTTTGGTATTGAGAGAGTTTGAACCCGGGATCTCTATGCTGCTACGCAAGCACTCTATCCACTAGACCACGGATCACTCCATGCAGTAAAACAATCAAACAAAAATTCATGTAATAGACATTAGTAGGCCAGACGAAATCGGTTCCAGTGGTGGACGGCCCACCTAAGTTCTTGTGCAAAACGGCCTTTAATGTACTGTCAATCCCGGTTTAAATATTAGTTCCTGCTTAGTAAAACCATAGAGAAACAATAGCATAAGTAAATATCCCATGGTATAGGACGTTTATGTCGCAACTTTTACTGTTATCTCAAGCTGATAGTCCAGCTTGAGATAACGTAGTTCTTTCCCGTGAAGCTTTATGACGCTGGTAGTCTCTCATATTGTACCGTTCATACACTCTCACCCCAACAAAACAGTAAAAATTGACAATAATCGACAGTAATCGGCTTGAGATATCAGTAAAAGTTGCGACATAAACGCTCTATACCATGGGATATCTACTTACGCTATTGTTTATCTATGGTAAAACCCTGCATAACTGATGTGTAATAGTCGATGAAATAGCATCTCTCAACGTAATCCATACAAGAAATGTTCTATAGTATTTCATAGGGTTCTATCATTTCATTGTCATTCTAGGTCCTTATAATTAATAACCCATTCATTTCTTTTGCAGAAGAGAAGGACGAAAAAGTGAGTGAAGATTCAAAAGCCAGTATAGCACCTTGAAGAGAGTCGAGATTGCAGCATTAAGTCGACTAGTTTTATATCGGACAATTTATTGGTGTTTTCATCTGCCAGTGATCTCGGTGTGAAAGTGTTTACAACAAATTGTTCGAACTTCTCAGCAATTGACTTCTAGAACACTGGAATCTACATTTATATCGGACAATTTATTGGTGTTTTCATCTGCCAGTGATCTCGGTGTGAAAGTGTTTTCAACAAATTGTTTGAACTACTCAGCAATTGACTTCTAGAACACTGGAATCTATCTTCAAACGACTTTCTCTTTCATTCATTCTCAGAGATAACTGAGTCTCATAATTTTAAAAGCATTCTGTTACACAGTTTGTTGAAACAATTGCATTTGAAACCAAAGTAGATAATACTGTTTTGATATTGTAGCTATACTTTAGTGAATTTTACACTGTTGCTATCAACAAACTTCCTTTGAAATCTTGCGGATTTTCATCGTTTCTCAAAAATTTTCTTTTTTTGGAGCCCTTGAAATTATTTAGAATTATTGTAGTAATTAATTTCCCTCCGTGCTCCGTTGAAATATCATTCAGGATAGTACAGTACCTTTTTCCGTTAGGGGCTACTCTTGAATATAAATAAAAATAGAAATACAAGTACCCTTTTTAAAATTGTTTACTCACAACAAGTTTCGGCTATATGATGCCATTATCAAGTGATTGGAATATTAAAACACTTGATAATGGCATCATATAGTCGAAACCATAGCCACCTCTAATACAAGGCCCCGGCATACGATATTGCAACGTCGCAGTGTAGGCCTAGAATCTAAAGCTGCGTACACATATACGCTCTTCCAACCCGCACCGAGCACGCTCCTCCCTCGTACCGCCCTCGTACCACCATCGAACCACAGTCGCGCCGCCCACGCACCCATCATGAACGTTACGGAAGATGTTAGATCTTCTCGCGTTCCCCGGTCGAACCACTTGCTCGCCAGTCGATCATCAATCGCTCTGCTGGAGTGACGTTCGGTTGCGGAGCAGAGCGACAGTCTGTACGCACCTTTATACATGATTGGTGAAAAAGATCAGCTGCTATTTTTTAAAATCTTTTTTTACGATTGGTAAAAAAGATTTTAAAAAATACCAGCTGATCTTTTTCACCAATCATGTATTACATGTTTTGGCGTGTTTCATTTTATTTTAAATTAAGTTTGGCTTGATTACATCTTTTACATTATAGATTAAGTTTTAGTTTCATAAAACTTAATGCAATTGTATCCTTTATATATATTATCTCACCGTACATTTCTAAAAAAGCTTCTTATTCTTGAATTAATCTTTTGTGCAAAAACAAGGAAAGTTAGCATGCGTGACTCACGGTCCGTGAGTGTACAAGGAAAATGCTTTTCAGTTCAAATTTAAGTAAGATTATCTAAAAGAAATTCAGTTTACTCGCCCACAAACATATGTTTTCGAAATTTTCGGCCAAGCGGCTACCGAAGAACGGAAAGACGTCGCGATAAGATGGCTGAACAATCGGATGTTGGGAGAGCTGAGCCACAACTTGATAAGGAGCCCATCCAAAGTGTGAGTGGAAGCTGTGATTTGGACCAATCACAAGAAAGCAGTGGAGAACATGAAAGGGCATTGGGGGGGGGGGGAATACAGCATCACCGGAACCCTGTGAATCAATTCAGTCAAGTCCAATCAAGTTTCAGTAAAATTTAAATTTTGACGTGACAATGATATGTAGATTCAAATAATTTGAGGTGAGAAATTTGAAAAAAACGAGGAAGACCGTCTCAATTAGTGGATGATAGACTCACCTACATAATAGTCTGGGATTTTTTGAACACGTTTTACAAAAAAAAACTGTTCTTTTTCTCTCTTTTCCTGGCCGTCTATCACTGCAAACGGCACAGTCTCTGGTCTTGCCGTCTGGTAGTTGATAGAGCAGATGCAATTTGCCATTAAGTCTCTCATCATCCACTAATTGAGACGGTCTTCCTCGTTTTTTTTTCAAATTTCTTACCTCAAATTATTTGAATCTACATCGCTGTCATGCTCAGAATCAACTATCAGATGAACTTCGTCACAATCCTCTTCTAAGTAGTCTCGTATTTCATCGGATCCTAAAATAATCTCCATATCCACTTAAACGACATGAACAACTCGAAATTGGTAAAGGAAATAATATAAGATATATAAAGGTGCGTACAGACTTTCGCTCTGCTCCGCAACCGAACGTCACTCGAGCAGAGCGATTGATGATCGACCGGGGAGCAACAGTGGTTCGACCGGGAACGCGAGAAAATCTAACATCTTCTCGCGTTCCCCGGTCGAACCACTTGCTCGCCAGTCGATCATCAATCGCTCTGCTGGAGTGACGTTCGGTTGCGGAGCAGAGCGACAGTCTGTACGCACCTTTATACATGATTGGTGAAAAAGATCAGCTGCTATTTTTTAAAATCTTTTTTTACGATTGGTAAAAAAGATTTTAAAAAATACCAGCTGATCTTTTTCACCAATCATGTATTACATGTTTTGGCGTGTTTCATTTTATTTTAAATTAAGTTTGGCTTGATTACATCTTTTACATTATAGATTAAGTTTTAGTTTCATAAAACTTGATGCAATTGTATCCTTTATATATATTATCTCACCGTACATTTCTAAAAAAGCTTCTTATTCTTGAATTAATCTTTGGTGCAAAAACAAGGAAAGTTAGCATGCGTGACTCACGGTCCGTGAGTGTACAAGGAAAATGCTTTTCAGTTAAAATTTAACTAAAATTATCTAAAAGAAATTCAGTTTACTCGCCCACAAACATTTAATTTGACCTATGTTTTCGAAATTTTCGGACAAGCGGCTACCGAACAACGGAAAGACGTCGCGATAAAATGGCTGAACAATCGGATGTTGGGAGAGCTGAGCCACAACTTGATAAGGAGCCCAGTGGAAGCTGTGATTTGGACCAATCACAAGAAAGCAGTGGAGAATATGAAAGGGCATTGGGGGGGTTGGGGGGAATACAGCATCACCAGAGCCCTGTGAATCAATTCAGTCAAGTCCAATCAAGTTTCAGTAAAATTTAAATTTTGACGTGACAATGATATGTAGATTCAAATAATTTGAGGTGAGAAATTTGAAAAAAAACTAGGAAGACCGTCTCAATTAGTGGATGATAGACTCACCTACATAATAGTCTGGGATTTTTTGAACACGTTTTACAAAAAAAAATCTTTTTCTCTCTTTTCCTGGCCGTCTATCACTGCAAACGGCACAGTCTCTGGTCTTGCCGTCTGGTAGTTGATAGAGCAGATGCAATTTGCCATTAAGTCTCTCATCAACCACTAATTGAGACGGCCTTCCTCGTTTTTTTCAAATTTCTTACCTCAAATTATTTGAATCTAAATCGCTGTCATGCTCAGAATCAACTATCAGATGAACTTCGTCACAATCCTCTTCTAAGTAGTCTCGTATTTCATCGGATCCTAAAATACTCTCCATATCCACTTAAACGACATGAAACAACTCGAAATTGGTAAAGGAAATAATATAAGATATATAAAGGTGCGTACAGACTTTCGCTCTGCTCCGCAACCGAACGTCACTCGAGCAGAGCGATTGATGATCGACCGGGGAGCAACAGTGGTTCGACCGGGGAACGCGAGAAAATCTAACATCTTCCGTAACGTTCATGATGGGTGCGGGGGCGGAGCGACTGTGGTTCGATGGAGGAACGAGGGCGGAGCGTGCTCGGTGCGGGTTGGAAGCGCGTATATGTGTACGCAGCTTAAGATTCTAGGCCTACGCTGCGACGTTGCAATATCGTAGGCCGGGGCCTTGTATTAGAGGTGGCTATGCCGAAACATGTTGGGATTAAAAAAATTTAAAAAGGGTACAGAGATTTCTATTTTTATTTATAGGCAGGCCTATTACAGTACCGTATGCATTTTTCAGTAATAGAATTTATTGTCCCTTAACTGAACAAACCAGTTAACACATTATATTCTGTATATTTCTTCATATTTTAATTTTTCCTGACGTTGTAAATGATGATGCTCATGAATCAATTAGTATAATATTGATGAATATTGATTATTATCATAGCCACCTCTAATACAAGGCCCCGGCCTACGATATTGCAACGTCTCGCAGTGTAGGCCTAGAATCTAATACATGATTGGTAAAAAAGATTTGAAAAAATACCAGCTGATCCTTTTCACCAATCGTTTATTAGATTCTAGGCCTACACTGCGACGTTGCAATATCGTAGGCCGGGGCCTTGTATTAGAGGTGGCTATGTTATTATTGATATTATTCGTATGGAATTTCTTCACTGGTGACGGGCGGTTGAGAGCCTTCTTCAAATCGGTGTATCAAACGTTTGAATGGCAAATATTTGTAAGAACAATATAAGGCGTAATATTTATAATTGATATTTATATATTGATTGATTGATGAATAAAATGATCTCCCTTCAACAGCTTCATAATTTAATGTGTAAATGTTGTAAGTAAAGTAACTTATATACGTAGAGCCGGTTGCACAAAAGCCGGTTAAATTTTAACCGTGATTAACTTTACAACAACCAATCAGAGAAGGCGTTTTTGAAAAGACGGCTTCTCTGATTGGTTCTTGTGCAATTAATCACGGTTATAATTTAACTGGCGTTTGTGCAATCGGGCCTGAGTGTTTCTACAAATTTTTTGACAGATGAGATGTTGGAAATTGTAATGTCAAATAAATGTTTTATTACTTCACACTTGTGTTGAAAAATTGATTTAACTCTCCGTTAATAGACTATTTTCGTAGCTAGCCCAAAACACTGGCGTGGCGCACTCACACAACTTTCCTTGCCGTTATGAAAATTGATCACCTGACGCTAGTGTTCCCGCGCATCTCAAGTCTACTATTCAAAGATTTGAGTCAGCTGGTGACAGGGCAATAGCGCTGGAGACACACATGAGGTCTGCTATCTCTTCATAGTGAATGATTTAATAGAATCAACAATAATTTGCAATTGAATAATCACATCTTATCGAATTTAAAGCTTAATTTCAATTTTAGGTGAAATGTTACTGGACATTAATTGTAGAGATTTTCATGCTCAATCTACTCCACTTGATTTTTTTTTGTTTCAATTGTATCTGAAGCCTGATAATTGGGAATTATCTGCATTGATGGGCGGAGCTCCTGAAATTTTTACAGATATGGGACTTGTGGCAGTGTAGGCCTAGAATCTAATACATGATTGGTAAAAAAGATTTGAAAAAATACCAGCTGATCCTTTTCACCAATCGTTTATTAGATTCTAGGCCTACACTGCGAGACGTTGCAATATCGTAGACCGGGGCCTTGTATTAGAGGTGGCTTTGTTATTATTGATATTATCATAGCACCTCTAATAAAAGGCCTACGATATTGCAACGTCGCAGTGTAGGCCTAGAATCTAATGCATGATTGGTAAAAAAGATTTGAAAAAATACCAGCTGATCCTTTTCACCAATCATGTATTAGATTCTAGGCCTAGGCTGCGACGTTGCAATATCGTAGGCCGGGCCTTGTATTAGAGGTGCTATGTTATTATTGATATTATCATAGCCACCTCTAATACAAGGCCCCGGCCTACGATATTGCAACGTCGCAGTGTAGGCCTAGAATCTAATGCATGATTGGTAAAAAAGATTTGAAAAAATACCAGCTGATCCTTTTCACCAATCATGTTTAGATTCTAGGCCTAGGCTGCGACGTTGCAATATCGTAGGCCGGGCCTTGTATTAGAGGTGGCTATGTTATTATTGATATTATTCGTATGGAATTTCTTCACTGGTGACGGGCGGTTGAGAGCCTTCTTCAAATCGGTGTATCAAACGTTTGAATGGCAAATATTTGTAAGAACAATATAAGGCGTAATATTTATAATATTGATTGATTGATGAATAAAATAAATGTAATGATCTCCCTTCAACAGCTTCATAATTTAATGTGTAAATGTTGTAAGTAAAGTAACTTATATACGTAGAGCCGGTTGCACAAAAGCCGGTTAAATTTTAACCGTGATTAACTTTACAAGAACCAATCAGAGAAGGCGTTTTTGAAAAGACGGCTTCTCTGATTGGTTCTTGTGCAATTAATCACGGTTATAATTTAACTGGCGTTTGTGCAATCGGGCCTGAGTGTTTCTACAAATTTTTTTGACAGATGAGATGTTGAAAATTGTAATGTCAAATAAATGTTTTATTACTTCACACTTGTGTTGAAAAATTGATTTAACTCTCCGTTAATAGACTATTTTCGTAGCTAGCCCAAAACACTGGCGTGGCGCACTCACACAACTTTCCTTGCCGTTATGAAAATTGATCACCTGACGCTAGTGTTCCCGCGCATCTCAAGTCTACTATTCAAAGATTTGAGTCAGCTGGTGACAGGGCAATAGCGCTGGAGACACACATGAGGTCTGCTATCTCTTCATAGTGAATGATTTAATAGAATCAACAATAATTTGCAATTGAATAATCACATCTTATCGAATTTAAAGCTTAATTTCAATTTTAGGTGAAAATGTTACTGGACATTAATTGTAGAGATTTTCATGCTCAATCTACTCCACTTGATTTTTTTTTGTTTCAATTGTATCTGAAGCCTGATAATTGGGAATTATCTGCATTGATGGGGGCGGAGCTCCTGAAATTTTTACAGATATGGGACTTGTGGCAGTTGATAGAGCTTATCAATGACTATTCTAGGTATAAATTTGATCAAAATCGTTGGAGCCTTGACCTTGAATAACAGCTGATCGTGTCCGATCTCACAAAAATCATGGAGAGATAATCTCATAATGACTGTAATAATCTATATAATTATGTATCGTGAATCGCGGTATTATGTCTATAATAATATATTTTATAAATTACTGTTTCATATTTAATATTTATTATTGTGTTTTTGATATCAAACAATAGAATACGATGAATATACATGCTAAAAGACAAACTTTAAACCTTAAAAACACCCTTGAGTTGAAATATTGCCAAAAGATTTCTTAGTGCGCCTCTAAAGGGTCACTGAACATACCTACCAAATTTGAACGTTTTTGGTCCGGTAGATTTTTTAGTATGCGAGTGAGTGAGTCAGTCAGTGAGTGAGTGCCATTTCTTTTATATAATATATAGATTCTATTTTCTTAGGACTGGTCTACCTTCAATCCCACCTTGAAGTTCCTTCTCTATATTTCTATAACTTTGAGCACTATTTTCATTTCACTGATACACAATAATAGGCTACCTTCTGTATGTCTGATAATTAATTATTCACGATTTAAGCCCGGTTGCACAAAAGGCTGTTAATTTTCAATCATGATAATAAGAGAAACCAATCAGAGAAGGCTATTTTGAAAAGAAGGCGTCTCTGGTTGGTTCTCTTAGAATTAATCACGGTTAAAATTTAACAGGGTTTTGTACACCCGGTTCTTATGGTAGTAAATAATTTTGCATCATTTTTCTACTAATGTACTTCAGTCAACCCTATTTTATTACTTTGTAAATAGCCTACTCTCAATGGACAAAACTTATACGTATTTATTGTAGTTTTTCTATTAAAATTAGTTGTTTAATTGCAACCTAAAGAAGATTATTTTAATGACTAGAGAAATTAATGTCATTAATGAATGTTATCATAGGCCTACTTTTTGTGACATGTTTGGGAAAATTATTGTTTTTCGTAAAACACAATCTTTGTAAGTTTTCTACTCCGAAGCAAGTAATGGTACAACAAATTAGAATATACAATATTATTTAAAGTGTGGCGACATTTTCTAAAAGTGTGACGACATTTTCTACCTACTAAAGCAATTTATTTTTTCTATAGTAAATTGGAATGTGAAATACTGCAACAAGTTTTTTACTTTCCTTGCCCTATTACCATAGGTAAGGAAAGTATTGCTTTCCGAAAAAAATTAAGGTACCCCAATTTCTAAATTTCTATACGTTTCAAGGTCCCCTGAGTCCAAAAAACTGGTTTTTGGGTATTGGTCTGTGTGTGTGTATGAGTGTATGTGCGTCTGTGTACACGATATCTCATCTCCCAATTAACGGAATGACTTGAAATTTGGAACTTAAGGTCCTTTCACTATAAGGATCCGACACGAACAATTTCGATCAAATGCAATTCAAGATGGCGGCTGAAATGGCGAAAATGTTGTCAAAAACAGGGTTTTTCGTGATTTTCTCGGAAACGGCTCCAACGATTTTGATCAAATTCATACCTAAAATAGTCATTGATAAGCTCTATCAACTGCCACAAGTCCCATATCTGTAAAATTTCATGAGCTCAGCCCCATCTATATTAAAGTTTGATTAAGATTCTCATTTCGGGCTTCAGATACAATTTAAACAAAGAAAATTGAGTGGAAAAGATTGAGCATGAGAATCTCTACAATTAATGTACGGTACACTAAAATTTTCACCTAAAATTGAAAATAAGCTTTAAATTCGAGAAAATGTGATTATTCAATTGCAAATTATTGTTGATTCTATTAAATCATTCACTATGAAGAAATAGCAGACCTCATGTGTGTCTCCAGCGTTATTGCCCTGTCACCAGCTGGCTCAAATCTTTGAATAGTAGACTTGAGATGCGCGGGAACAGTAGCGTCAGGTGATCAATTTTCATAACGGCAAGGAAAGTTGTGTGAGTGCGCCACACCAGATTTTTTCTATAGTAAATTGGAATGTGAAATACTGTACGGTACTCAGTTTTAATGTACTTTTATAACCTCTCTGTATTATTAAACATATATGTTTAATCAAACTCGAAAGACTTTGACAAATTTCAATTATTATAGGCCGCAGTGTTCATGAGTATTTCCTACAGTTGTGTGTAATTATTATACGTATAGTATAATAATATTGCACGTATATGGGCCGCTATAAAATAAGATTCTTTCTTGAGAGAGAACTCCATCAATCTCCCAGATATGTTTGATATTCGGGCTATGAATAAAGGTTGACAAACTTTCAAACGGCCATATCTAATGAACGGTAAGGAATTTATCAAATCGAAATCCAGGTACGTGTTTCTCGCATCAAAGAGCATAAGATCACGAATTTTGAGCGATTTTAATTTTCCACAAAAACATGAGAAAAATCATCGTGTGTTATGAAACAGGAAAAAATACCAATCTCAGATTTGGCTGAAATTTGCACCATAGATGAAGCTTCACCTGAGAAATGTCTCAGCCAAATTTGGCACCCTCAGTTTATATACAGGGTGAGTTATGCAGCTTCAAACATAAAATTTGCAAATTTTCAAACGGCCATATCTAATGAACGGTAAGGAATTTTGCAAATCGGATTCCAGATTCGTGTTCCTCGCATTAAAGAGCATAAGGTCACGAAGTTTAAGTAATTTCTATTTTACACAATTAACATGAGAAAAATCATGGACTAACCATTGTGCGTTTTGAAACGGGAAAAAATACCAATCTCAGATTTGGGTGAAATTTGCACCATAGATGAAGCTTTACCTGAGAAATGTCTCAGTCAAATTTAGCACCCTCAGCTTATATACAGGGTGAGTTATGCAGCTTCAAACATAAAATTTGCAGATTTTCAAACGGCCATATCTAATTAACGGTAATGAATTTCGCAAATCGGATTCCAGATTCGTGTTCCTCGCATTAAAGAGCATAAGGTCACGAAGTTTAAGTAATTTCTATTTTACACAATAGTACATTATAGGGAGAGGAAAAATAAGGCAACCTTGTGCTATTCCTCTCCCAAATTTAGATAAGGTTACACATTGTCCGAAAAAGGTTGTCTTGTCAATAATTCTTATCTAGTTGTAGACGATAATTGATTTTTTGAGTTAACACTATAATTCTGTATTATTTTTATAAAATTTTAAACAAACAACTGCAAATTGTATTAATTTATTTCTTGGTAATAATATTTTTTCACTACTTTGCTTGGATGTCCCAAAGATGGCACTTGAATCGTCTTTGTCTGTGATTTGGAATGATGTCCATATTTATCAAATCATTGAAAAGAGTAATAGATTTTATTATTTGATGCATCTTTGTACTCCATTTGCCGAAAACGTTTGTAAACTACCTACCAATTCTGTTGGTGTAGTCGAACTAGGGTACAAGTGGATATTTGTGAAACTGGTTATTGACAAAGGAGATTAAATTTGTCAAAATCTTTCGAGTTTGAAAAAACATGCACATAATACAGAGTGATTATAAAAGTACTTAACAACTTTGAAAGCGCATAAATATTTATTGACCATTACTTACAGAATTGAGAAAGGTATCATTTTGTTAAAAAACACTTCAAGTTTAGGGTGTGGGTGTTATTTTGATTTTGATGTGACTGCCGTTGGAGCCGATTATCGGTGGGATGTATGTTGCATTGCCAACGGCTGTCACACCAAACCAAAATAACACTCACGACCTAAATGAAATGTTTTATAACAAAATGACAACTTTCTCAATTCTGTAAGTAATTTCAATAAAATATTTATGGGCTTTCTAAGTTTTAAAGTACTTTTATAACCTCTCTGTATTATTAAACATATATGTTTAATCAAACTCGAAAGACTTTGACAAATTTCAATTATTATAGGCCGCAGTGTCCATGAGTGTTTCCTACAGTTGTGTGTATTATTATACGTACCGTATAGTATAATAATATTGCACGTATATGGGCCGCTATAAAATAAGATTCTATCATGAGAGAGAACTCCATAAATCTCCCAGATTTAGTTGATATTCGGGCTATGAATAAAGGTTGACAAACTTTCAAACGGCCATATCTAATGGACGGTAAAGAATTTTTCAAATCGAAATCCAGGTACGTGTTCCTCGCATTAAAGAGCATAAGGTCACAAAGTTTGAGCGATTTTAATTTTTCACAAAAACATGAGAAAAATCATGGACTAACCATCGTGCGTTTTGAAACAGGTAAAAAGTACCTATCTCAGATTTGGCTGAAATTTGCACCATAGATGAAGCTTTACCTGAGAAATGTCTGAGCCAAATTTGGCACCCCCAGTTTATATACAGGGTGAGTTATGCAGCTTCAAACATAAAATTTGCAAATTTTCAAACGGCCATATCTAATGAACGGTAAGGAATTTTGCAAATCGGATTCCAGATTCGTGTTCCTCGCATCAAAGAGCATAAGGACTCGAAGTTTGAGCGATTTCCATTTATCACAAAAACATGAGAAAAATCATGGACTAAACATCGTGCGTTTTGAAACAGGTAAGAAGTAACCATCTCAGATTAGGCTGAAATTTGCACCATAGATGAAGCTTTACCTGAGAAATGTCTGAGCCAAATTTGGCACCCCCAGTTTATATACAGGGTGAGTTATGCAGCTTCAAACATAAAATTTGCAAATTTTCAAACGGCCATATCTAATGAACGGTAATGAATTTCGCAAATCGGATTCCAGTTCGTGTTCCTCGCATTAAAGAGCATAAGGTCACGAAGTTTAAGTAATTTCTATTTTACACAATTAACATGAGAAAAATCATGGACTAACCATTGTGCGTTTTGAAACAGGAAAAAATACCAATCTCAGATTTGGCTGAAATTTGCACAATAGATGAAGCTTTACCTGAGAAATGTCTCAGCCAAATTTGGCACCCCCAGTTTATATACAGGGTGAGTTATGCAGCTTCAAACATAAAATTTGCAAATTTTCAAACGGCCATATCTAATAAACTGTAAGGAATTTTGCAAATTGGATTCCAGATTCGTGTTCCTCGCATTAAAGAGCATAAGGTCACAAAGTTTGAGCGATTTTAATTTTTCACAAAAACATGAGAAAAATCATGGACTAAACATCGTGCGTTTTGAAACAGGTAAAAAGTAACCATCTCAGATTTGGCTGAAATTTGCACCATAGATGAAGCTTCACCTGAGAAATGTCTGATCCAAATTGGCACCCCCAGCTTATATACAGGGTGAGTTATGCAGCTTCAAACATAAAATTTGCAAATTTTCAAACGGCCATATCTAATAAACTGTAAGGAATTTTGCAAATTGGATTCCAGATTCGTGTTCCTCGCATTAAAGAGCATAAGGTCACGAAGTTTAAGTAATTTCTATTTTTCACAAATAACATGAGAAAAATCATGGACTAACCATCGTGCGTTTTGAAACTGGTAAAAAGTAACCATCTCAGATTTGGCTGAAATTTTCACCATAGATGAAGCTTTACCTGAGAAATGTCTCAGCCAAATTTGGCACCCTCAGTATATATACAGGGTGAGTTAAGCTGCTTCAAAAATAAAATTTGCAAATTTCCAAACGGCCATATCTTATGAACGGTAAGGAATTTTGCAAATTGGATTCCAGATTCGTGTTCCTCGCATCAAAGAGCATAAGGTCACTAAGTTTAAGTAATTTCTATTTTTCACAAATAACATGAGAAAAATCATGGACTAACCATCGTGCGTTTTGAAACAGGTAAAAAGTACCTATCTCAGATTTGGCTGA
Organism: Nilaparvata lugens; assembly: GCF_014356525.2. NCBI lineage: Eukaryota > Metazoa > Arthropoda > Insecta > Hemiptera > Delphacidae > Nilaparvata > Nilaparvata lugens. Next base: position 74,165,440 of record NC_052508.1, on the reverse strand, counting down.
AATTTGCACCATAGATGAAGCTTTACCTGAGAAATGTCTGATCCAAATTACCACCCCCCCAGCTTATATACAGGGTGAGTTATGCAGCTTCAAACATAAAATTTGCAGATTTTCAAACGGCCATTTCTAATAAACAGTGAGGAATTCTGCAAATCGGATTCCAGATTCGTGTTCCTCGCATTAAGAGCATAAGGTCACTAAGTTTGAGCGATTTAAATTTTTCACAAAAACATGAGAAAAATCATGGACTAACCATTGTGCGTTTTGAAACAGGAAAAAGTACCTATCTCAGATTTGGCTGAAATTTGCACCATAGATGAAGCTTTACCTGAGAAATGTCTCAGCCAAATTTGGCACCCTCAGTTTATATACAGGGTGAGTTATGCAGCTTCAAAAATAAAATTTGCAAATTTTCAAACAGCCATATCTTATGAATGGTAAGGAATTTTGCAAATCGGATACCAGATTCGTGTTCCTCGCATCAAAGAGCATAAGGTCACAAAGTTTGAGCGATTTTAAGTTTTCACAAAAAAAACATAAGAAAAATCATGGACTAACTAACCATCGTGCGTTTTGAAACATGTAAAAAGTACCTCTCTCAGATTTGGCTGAAATTTGCACCATAGATGAAGCTTTACCTGAAAAATGTCTGAGCCAAATTTGCCACCCCAAGCTTAAATACAGGGTGAGTTATGCAGCTTCAAACATAAAATTTGCAGATTTTCAAACGACCATATTTAATAAACGGTGGAAAATTTTGCAAATCGGATTCCAGATTCGTGTTCCTCGCATGAAAGAGCATGAGATCACGGAGTTTGAGCGATTTTAAGTTTTCACAAAAAACATGAGAAAAATCATGGACTAACCATCGTGCGTTTTGAAAAAGTAAAAAAGTACCTTTATCAGATTTGAATGAAATTCGCACCATAGATGAAGCTTTACCTGAGAAATGTCTGAGCCAAATTTGGCACCCCCAGCTTATATACAGGGTGAGTTATGCAGCTTCAAACATAAAATTTGCAGATTTTCAAACGGCCATATCTAATAAACGGTGAAGAATTTTGCAAATCGGATTCCAGATTCGTGTTCCTCGCATTAAAGAGCATAAGGTCACGAAGTTTGAGCGATTTTAATTGTCTATAGACTGCTATAAAATAAATTCTATCTTGAGAGAGAACTCCATAAATCTCCCAGATTTGTATGATATTCGGCTACGGATAGAGGTTGACCTAACAAGTGTCGTGCTATAATATGAGACGTTTCGCTACAATACAGGGTGAGTTATTCACTCAAACATAAAATCTTCCCTCCACTCTCAGATCAGAGAAATCACTCATTTTCAAATGCTTATAACTCAAGAATAGGGGTGAATTTCGTCAATGTGATGACATATTATTGTTCATCTCGTCAAGTACTATCATTCCTGTGAGTTTGAGTGATTTTTATTTGGGACCATTTTTGCGAAAATCCATGTATTTCATGAAAAATGCAAATCTCCACTAAAAAAGTGGTAGACAATAATTATTTCTATAATACAGGGTCTGTATAATAAGTTACCGGACTGACCTCAGGTATTTTTATTGGCAAAATATGTACAATTTTTCATTGGATATCTTTAAAGTAGTCCCTATTAGAGTCGATAACACGCTGATACCGGATTTTCAAATCCCTGAACGCTCCCTGGAAGTCGGCAACCTCTATGCTGTCTAGAGCCCTCGTCGTAGCACGTTGAACGGTTTCCAGAGTCCCGACCGCGTCCCCTCAAGTTGTCTCTTGATCTTGGGGAACAAGAAGAAGTCCGGTGGTGCCATATCCGGGCTGTAAGGAGGATGTGGCAACGTTACCCTCGACTATTTGGCCAACTGGAAATTGGACTTTTTGAAGTGAAAGTGAAATCTTAGCCTTATTCTTTTTTGAAACTTATTTGTAAAAATTTGGGAGAAGACAGTTTTGGGCTATGCCTGTTGTCTTCTCCCAATCATAGTATATTTATTATAATTATGATTTGTAATTGTCAATGACATAAATAAATAAAAAAAAAAAAACTGCTCGGTGACGAGCGAGCAGGCAGGTGTGCGACGGAACATTGTCGTGATGGAGGATCCATACGAATCGGCAATTCCCGGACGGACTCGATGAACCCGGGCGGTTAGTCGACGGAGCACCTCTCTATAGTCACAAAGAGTTTGTGCCACCCGGCCAAACTGTAAACGACCAGTACTACAGAGAGGTGCTCCGTCGGCTAATCTCAGCATAGAGGTTGCCGACTTCCAGGGAGCGTTCAGGGATTTGAAAATCCGGTATCAGCGTGTTATCGACTCCAATAGGGACTACTTTAAAGATATCCGATGAAAAATTGTACATATTTTGCCAATAGAAAATTTCCTGAGGTCAGTCCGGTTACTTATTTTTCGCCACTGCACAGAAAACAGCTGTTTTCCAGTCCCTACGTAGATCTGAAGATATTGTTTGCAGACGACTCTCGTCTGACGTCAGAACAGGTTTCTTTCCGGCTAAGGCCGGAAAGAGTACCCTTCTGGCCGCTAAATTTCAAGTGTGAAACAGCTGATCAAAAACTTTTCATTATTAGAGTTTATTATTCAATAATTAAAACATTATTTATAACAATATCATCTTATTGTCATTTGAAAGAATAAAAAAGTATAAACTCAACCTCCCACATAATTGAACATAATCTTTTAGGTTATTTAGACAAATCAGAATGAAAAATAAAAATACTTGGACAATTTCCTGATATTCAGATTACCTCAGATTTGCTAGAGCTATGACCTTCCACTTCTGCTTTCGGAAGTGCTTAGTAAATAATAATTATTATTTTATATATATTGTTTATTTTTGTGTGTGGCGAAAAATAGCGTTCGCACCACGGGCAAAAATGTTTTTCCGGCTCTCAATCTTTTCTAGTTCTCGGCCTACGGCCTCGGACCTGAAACCGATTTCGAGCCAGAAAAATCTCATTTTCTGCTCTAGGTGCGAAATATACTATTTCATTATGGAAAAATACCACATCACGCAAAACGCAACTGTACAGTTTTGATAATTATAATATATGAAAGAATTCCATACACCATCCCATGTGACACCATCGTGTGACAGGTAAAGAAATAATTGGAGAATAAAACACTTTCGAGTTGTCAAAGTCAATGTGAGTTGGTTTTAATATCTTAATACTGAACAAATCGCATCATACAAACTTCCAAAATAAGGGCAATGTTCATAATTCAATAAATTAGTTATTGGAAAACAGGTAGACTGAAAAACGTGTATTTTGTATTACAACATATTCCTAGAGAGTATCACAAAAATTGGATGGAAAATCACTAAAGTAATAGATATTTAAGTTTGAAGTAAGCCTTGTCCACACTTGCTCATTCGTCAGTTGATACATGAATTTTAAATAATTTAAATCTTTAATTCTTTTTACATAACTGACCTTTAGCACCAAATAGACGTGCAATTTTAATTTAGAAATATAGTACCATAGAGTAAAGATACTGTTTAATGCATATTTATTTGTCTCTGATAGTCAACGTTAGTAGACAGAAGGTTGATCACTCACAGGTGTAAGATTCGAAGTGGAGGGGGGAACGCCAGCGTGACGTCACGTGTAGTAAAAATGTGATGGAGTAACAGAGCATTACAGTTTATTCACTGTATCTTGAAATAAATCGTCTTTTATTGCCCTCAAGATTGACCTAGAACTTGAAAATTTTCCATACTTATAGCGAATGAATCACCGATTCTAATGATGTTGTTAAATATTCCAAGTTCATTCAACTTGTATGAATAAAATGAAGTTGAAAGTTTTTCAAGAATCTAAAAACGTGACACGAAAAAGTTAATAAGCTGGAAAAGCGTTAGTAGACAACGTTATACTATTATAATTTCAGATTAACGCATGAAAAATATTGAAAAATTAATGCATTGCAATAAACCGATCCCGATAAATTTCGTTCATATAAATAATGCACATGCTGGTATTGAGCACATGTTCTACGAGAATCAAAATATCTCATCCCCGAAATTCACAAGCTGATGTATAGCCAAACTACAAAATATAAACACGACCTAGAAGATGAAGAAACCTTAAGGGTTTGAAAAGGAAAGTTAGGAGTAGGTGGGGTTTTTGCTTTTATATGGAAAAATGCTTGTATTATTTGAATGTTTTGATAATTATTGTAAGGCAGAAACAGAAAGCTTGCATGTCAGAAAATGTTTGTGTTATATAATTTGACTATAGGTCACCGTATGATTTTCAAGAATGCGATATTCTGCCTACTCTGTACTACAGCCTACGTCACGGCTGCAGTTCCCCCACTCCAATTGCATTTCAACGAAAATACTATAGATGAGTGACCAACCTTCTGTCTACTAACTTTGTCTGATAGTACCTACCTATAACAGGCCGCAGAGTCCATGAGAGTTTCCAACAGTTGTGTGGCCTGATTTTATAAGTAGGTACTCTACATATTGTACGAGGGTAGGCTGATAACTAATGCACACATGCTTGTAGAGCACAAACTAAATAAACTTCAGAAGCGCGCCTGGTGGCATGTAGAAGTACTATTTCTCCTCTACACGGCTGCGCAGTTTGAAGGCGTTGTGCTCATCCAGTTTGGTTTGGTTAGTGAAAGTATGGCGTCGTGTTTTGGTGTTATGTCAACGCGAATTAAACAACGCGCTGTTATCGAATTTTTAACTGCTGAGAAAGTGAATCCTAGTGAGATTCATCGTCGTTTAAAGGCTGTTTATTGTGACGATACTGTTGATAGGTCTACCGTGAATCGATGGGTTATAAAATTTCGAGATTGCCAAACCTGGAAAAGCCTCAATTGTTGATGAAACACCCAGCATACGTCCAATCACTGCCACAGACGATAATCATCATAAACTCGTCGAAGACTTGATTCAAAATGACCGGCGAATCACTCAACAGCATATCGCAAACCGAGTTGGAATATCCAAGTAACATGTCGGCCTCATTATTGAACAATTGGGATACCATAAAATCTGTGCACGATGGGTACCACGCCGTCTGACAGACGAGAATAAACAGCGTTGATTGGAATGCTGGGAACAATTTGAAGTGCTACCGTTAGGAAGGAGACGACTTCATAGATCATTATTGAGAAGAATCAAGAATTAAATAACCTTTAAACGACGATGAATTTCACCGGGATTTACTTCCTCAGCAGTCACAAATTCGATAACAGCGCGTTGTTTAATTCGCGTTTACATAACACCAGAACACGACGCCATTCTTTCACTAAGCAAACCAAACTGGATGAACACAACACCTTCAAACTACGCAGCCGTGTAGAGGATAGATAGAACTTCCACATGCCACCAGGCTCGCTTCTGGGGGTTATTTGGTTTGTGCTCTACAAGCATGTGTGCATTACTTATCAGCCTACCCTCGTATTTTTTCTTTAGGGCTACTTTTGAATATAAATAAAAATATAAATTTGAGTAAAAGTGTTCACTTGAAAATGGCATTAGTAGCCAAAACATGTCGTGACAAAATAATTTAAAGAGGGCATTCAGATTTAAATTTTCATTGATACTCTACATAATATTGTCTAATAATATTTCACGTCTATGGGCTGCTTCAAGATAAGATTCTATCTTGAAAGAGATTGAAAGCCACTAGGTCGACTGACTAGCAGAGTGATTTATGTTTTCCAAACAAACTAAGAATACAGAGGTGCGATAAATGTAAGGCTCAACTCACACTTGGGCAACTCAGGTCGAGAAGAGACTCGACTCTTCTTAATTAAAACTTAACCGGCTTTTGTGCAACCGGGAACCGGCACAAGAAGAATTGGAACTAGAGATTAGGCCCGGTTTCTAAGTCACTTATTAAATGTAATTTAATGTACCATTAAACCTATAGATACATAGGTCCATTAGATTTGATATGTGTCGTAGAAGCTGGCCCTTAAAGAATTACAGACACTCAGAAATATTAAAATGAAACCTGTGATAAATAAAATAATCATTTTGATGGATCTTGTGTAGAAACCCTGAAAGCTATGTTGCTCTAGCAGCAGAATATTGACTGTTACATGCATAGAGAATCACAATATTTAGGCTCAACTCTAGTCGAGAGCATGTGTTTCCAAATGGTGACGTCGCAGAGACTAGAATCGACTGGTCTGAGTGTCACCATTTGAAAACACATGCTCTCGACTAGAGTCGAGCCTCCTCTCGACCTGAGTCGTGTAAGTGTGAGTTGAGCCTAAATATTGTGATTCTCTATGCATGTAACAGTCAATATTCTGCTGCTAGAGCAACATAGCTTTCAGGGTTCCTAAACAAGATCTATCAAAATGATTATTTTATTCATCACAGGTTTCATTTTAATATTTCTGAGTGTCTGTAATTCTTTAAGGGCCGACTTCTACGACACATATAAAATCTAATGGACCTTTGAATCTATAGGTTTAATGGTACATCAAATTACATTTAATAAGTGACTTAGAAACCGGGCCTAATCTCTAGTTCCAATTCTTCTTGTGCCGGTTCCCGGTTGCACAAAAGCCGGTCAAGTTTTAATCGTGATTAATCCCACGAGAACCAATCAGAGAAGCAGTCTTATCAAAAAGGCCATCTCTGATTGGTTCTCGTGGAATTAATCACGATTAAAATTTAACCGGCTTTTGTGCAACTGGGCCTTCAAGTTCTTAAAGGCCCAGTTGCACAATAGATTACGGTAAGAAACTTATGACGGTCAAAAACATTAAACTAAATCAGGCAACAACAGGTAGTCTATAATTACCGTGAAATTTAATAAGAGACTTTTGACGGTCAAAAAATTATCCGACAACTGACTACAAGCTAGGACAAGCCTGAATACTGGAGCCCACCATCAGTTTATTGATTGATTCATACAATAAGTACATCATAAAAATAGTAGGAAGAGAAAAAATAAGGCGACCTTGTGCTATTCCTCTCCCAAATTTAGATAAGGTTACAAATAGTCCGAAATAGGTTAAGTCTTGTAGTTGTTCACTCCACAACATTTTTAGTCCTTAATGATTTTCACAAAGTAGATTTAATTTAGACATAAGACCTTCATAACCAGTTTTCAGTCCTAAATTATTTTAACAAAGTAGATTTAATTTAGACTTCAAACCTTCATAACCAGTTGCCTTTTAAAAACTAACCTAAATCCGGCAACAGGTAGGCTATTACCGTTGGTGGGCACCCAAAAAGCATGGAATATAAAGTGCCTCATTTGATAAACAATTACAGAAAGCAAATCTATTAAGAAAGAAACTTATTCAAGTAAAAATGAAGCACTCATTCAATGTATTCTTCTGTTTTTGTACAACAAATCCAGCATTGAAACTAAATAGCAATACAAGAGATGAAAACATAATATGTACGGTTTTGGATAAACTCCTCCTCCATTCCAACTTTCCAAAACAAAAAAAGAAGTTTTTTCATTTTCTCGAATTTCTCTCTGTCAACTTTACTCACCCACACAATTCACTCGAAATTCTATAAAAAGCATCTTTCAATCTTAATTACAACATAAATTATTTAAAATAGCTATATAATATTTACAGGATTTATAAACAGTCCACAATACACTCACGATCTGCAACAAAAAAAGAACAAATATGGATTAGAAAAAATTATCCAAAGTATCATGGTTATCAGTGTAATAGTGGAGTAAGTGAATACTGAGAATAATCAATAGTCAGTCTTGGAAATTATTCAATAGAAATAAATTAATCCAACTGTTCCTCAACAAAATCATAGAGACACATTTATTTTTTATTGATTCATACAATAAGTACATCATCAAAAATGATAGGGAGTGGAAAAATGAGGTAACCTTGTGCTATTCCTCTCCCAAATTTAGATAACACATAGTCCGGAATAGGTCAAGTCATAGAGAAGCAATAGCATAAGTAGATATCCCATGGTATAGGGCGTTTATGTTCGCAACTCTTACTGTTATCTCAAGCCGATAGTTCATGTAATTCTTTCCCGTGAAGCTGTGTGACACTGGTAGTCTCTCATATTGTGCCGTTCATACACTCTCACCCCAACAAAACAGTAAAATATGACAATAATCAACAGTAATCGGCTTGAGATAACAGTAAAAGTTGCGACATAAACGCCCTATACCATGGGATATCTACTTTATTGTTCTCTATGATAATAATTAGTAAAGGATCCAAAAAATGGTCAGGTTTCTAATTTATTTTGAAAGAAACATAAAAATCAAGAGTGAAACCTCTACGGCTCAACAACTCACACTGACTCGAGTAAAATCGTACGACTCCAGTCGACGAGACTCTAGTCACTCGACCTTACGACTTTCTTGCTCATTGACGCTACTTCAGTTGCATGCTACTCCATTTTCTAACCTTTCTTTATTAAAAATATACGATTTAATTCGTCACTACTTATCATGTAACAAATTTTATAATTAATATGAATATTGTCTTATATAATTCTTATTATTGTCTTATCTAAAAATGATTAAGCATCACTTTCATCGAACATAACCTCACTTTTATTAACCCTCCTAGTACCACGTTGGGTCGTATCTGACCCCAGGCGCCACTGCTTATCGGTTTCTGGGCATGTTGATGGGAGAAACGCCACCCCCTTCCACGTAACCTTTCCTTCAGTATTTCTCCAGACACAGACCAGAGCTCACGTTCGTGATAAGTAAACTTTTTTTATTATTGCCAATTTTAATGTTAGGTGTCAATAACGGGGTCGCGTCCGACCCCGCATGGTCTTTCTTGTTCAACTTCTTTCAATGCTTATTGTTTGAATTACACTATTCAATTTGCGTTCTAGTTAAGTGAAATAATTATTACACACTTTTAGCTTGTATATACTTGATCGTGGGTAATGATAGAAATGAAATTTCAACTTACAGATAGAAATGAAATCTGTATAGATGCATAGAAACACGTTATGAAGTTCCCAGAGAGAATAGAACTAATATATATCAATGATAACAGATTATTTCTATCATATCTAGGCATGTCATTAAGTATTTCTATGCCTTTTTTATGCAGATTTAGTTTTCAAGTTGTAAATACTAGCAAGCTTGTTCATGGGGGTCGCCGCCAACCTGTCTCCCCGACAACTAGTCTCCTCGCTATTTTGATCACAGGCGTCAGTAAATCCCCTGGCAGAATATACCATTGCCTCTCTCAGGAGCTCAGTTGTCGCCGTCAGTAAATCCCCTCGAATGTGGTTTTAAAAGGAGCTTTACTGTCGGGGAGACTAGTTGGCGCGTTCCCGTTCATGGTATAACCACACTCTTCTGTAGATTTAGAACCACTGGAAAACTGGAATAGCTCTTATGTACTCATATTATAAAAAGTTTTTAATTATTCAATTGTTTTTTTCCTTTTAAATATATGAATGTTCAAATAAATAATATTTTCATTCGAATTTGAATGAAATTTTGTGAGGAAAAAATCATAATTGGAGACTGGGTCGGAAACGCCCCCACCTGATCTTCTGTGTATCATGCAACCACGTGGTACTAGGAGGGCTACAAATGCATGGTACACATGCAACTCAAGTCGAGGCTTGACCAACATGTCGAGTCGACGCTCGACTCAAGTCTCACAGTCGTGAATTCGCGGAGACTAGAGTCGACTGGTCTAAGTGTAGCTATTTGAAAACACATATTGCGTCGAGAAGAGACTAGAGTCACAGTCTCTTCTCGACTTGAGTCGCGTAAGTGTGAGTTGAGCCTACCAATCTACCAGCAAATTATAGGTAACCCAATTCCTGGGATAGAGACCAGGCTAACAAAATATCTTATAAAAAATATAAGTTATTATTAATATAAATACAATATAAGTATTGAATGAAAAAGACTAATGGTGTAATAACCGAAACCGGTCTTTCTAATTATCAATAAATCAGTGGTTTTTTGACAATTTCTTAGTCTTTTTCATTCAATATGAATAATTACCACAATATCAACTTCTCAACTACACAAAAAGTGACAATATAAGTAGTTAATAGTTGAATACAATATAAACTACTTACGTGCAAATAATGAACAATTAAGTCGATCAATTCCTCGTTAGGAAATAATTATTATCTTTACTGCATCTTTGAGATTTCGAACTTGGTATTCATTATTTCCTAGAATAGAAAATTGAATCCAATTATAATTTCAATAATGACAATGGCATGAATTGTATAATGTATCAAAATCAAAATGACATATAGATGTAAGAAATAAGAAAGAAAATTTCAGTACTACGGCATAGGTAAGCACCTATTTATACAGAGTGCGATCAATAAAATAATAAAGACAGATGGAAATAAACCATCGTTTGGTGTAAGGGTGAGCATTCCAGACCGGCAATTAGGTGGTACCGGGTTCGATTCCTGGGCTGACAAATAATTTTTGTATAGTAGTGCTCATCGAATTTCCATCTAGCTGTTTACCCTGTTGTCAATATTTGCAGTAGCTGAAGTCTTCGGGGTGATTTACAGCATTTAATTGGGATTTTCGTTTAATAATAATTAAATGAATAATGAAGAGTTGAAACATAACCAAAATTGTAATTTTAAAGTTAAATTTTATAGTAAAGCACAGAGTTCTCTGGTGAACTGTTACGATATTCTGATTTATTCCATTAAAGAATGTATAAATTAATGAAAATAATATAGTTACCTCATCGGAGTCCAGAATAGGAAGTGCACTGAAAGAAAATAAAAATGTATTGAAATAATGATAGTGAAATATATAATGAAAACATCTTTCCAGTTTGATTGTTATACTGGGGACCCAGTACAACGGGAACTTCTAAAAACGTCATAAAACAAAAGTGAGAAGGGCAAAAATGATTTTATTCAAACTAATGTAAAGTTCAAGACTTGCTATTTGAGAATTATTAAAACATCTATGACTTTTTGACAATTACTTCTTCAAGATGGCTTCCCCCTGCACGAATACACTCTTGAAATCTGTGTTGAGATTCCTGAACGATTGCTGCAACATTTCAGCTGGGACATTGTTAATTTCATTTTGAATTGTTTGTTATGATTCAACCACAGTTATTGGTCAAGTTGTGAAAATGTTTGATTTGAGATAGCCCCAGAAACAGAAAATCGCAGGTGGACAGATCCATGGAACCAGGAAACGTAACCTAATCTTGAGATTACACGGTTACCAAACAATACTCACTCGCACAGTTGGCATTGACTGCCGTGCAGTGTGGATTTCGCTCACAATTTGATCAATAATTTTGAACTAATTAAAAATTAAAACAGAATTCAAAATGAAATCCGCAATATCCCAGATGAGATGTTGCAGCGATCAATGAGGAATCGTCAACTGAGATTTAAACAATATATCCTCGTTCATGATGAAGCCATCTAAATGAAGTGCCATTGTCAAAAATCTGGTATGGCGCACTCACACAACTTTCCTTGCCGTTATGAAAATTGATCACCTGACGCTAGTGTTCCCGCGCATCTCAAGTCTACTATTCAAAGATTTGAGCCAGCTGGTGGCAGGGCAATAACGCTGGAGACACACGAGGTCTGCTTTCTCTTCATAGTGAATCATTTAATAGAATCAACAGTTGCCAACAGTTTGCAATTGGATAATCACATTTTCTGGAATTTCGAGCTTATTTCTAATTTTAGGTGAAAATGTTACTGAACATTAATTGTAGAGATTCTCATGCTCAATCTATTCCACTCAATTTTTTTTGTTTAAATTGTATCTGAAGCCCGATAATTGAAAATCTTAAATCAAACTTTGTATAGATGGGGCTGAGCTCATGAAATTTTTACAGATATGGGACTTGTGGCAGTTGATAGAGCTTATCGATGACTATTTTAGGTATAATTTCAATCGAAATCGTTGGAGCGTTTTTCGAGAAAATCGCGAAAAACCCTGTTTTTGACAACATTTTCGCCATTTTAGCCGCCATCTTGAATAGCATTTGATCGAAATTGTTCGTGTCGGATCCTTATATTGTAAGGACCTTACGTTTCAAATTTCAAGTCATTCCGTTAATTGGGAGATGAGATGTCGTGTACACATACACTCACACACATACAGACCAATACCCAAAAACCACTTTTTTGAACTCAGGGGACCTTGAAACTTATAGAAATTTAGAAATTGGGGTACATTAATTTTTTTCGGAAAGCAATACTTTCCTTACCTATGGTAATAGGACAAGGAAAGTAAAAAGTGATGAATGTTATTTGATAATTCTTAAATGGTAAGCCTTGAACTTCACATTAGTTTCAATAAAATAATTTTTACCCTTCCCACTAATTTTTTAATGGCGTTTTTAAACGTTCCAATTTCAATCAATTATTGTTATGTGGTAGGTACAGGTATATCTATTATCACGGCTTTCTATTTAAACATACCCATCACCAGTATGTCAGGCTTATTAGCATTTCTAAACCACTTGATACATTTTTATTGAAATAGTTTAATACGAATTCTCTCATAATTCACTCACAAATAGTATTTTAATTACGTCCAAAATTGGCGTTTTTCTGCGTTTTCTCCACACATTTATGGCGAATTTTATGAGTTCTATCAATTTAAGTACAAGATGCGCCAGAGAAACTTACTCATTTGAAAGGCCAATGAAAACAAAAGTACTTTAGTTATTGTTCTAATCTTTTTTCTATATGAGAATACAATATCCCTATTTTTTCATGCAGTCTCGAAAATGACTTCAATCAATAGCGACCCCCATTGATGAGGTCGATACACTGATGAAGTCGATTTTTGAAATTTATATCCACTCATTATTATTTATTATTATTATATTATTATTTTATATATTTATTATTGTTTATATATTGCTACACAATACAATTAAATGAATTATTATCAATGTATCAATTAATTTTTTTCTACCCAAGATTGACAACTATTTCTCTTTTGATATGATTTAAATTGAAAAATATTATTTTCGGATCAAGATTAATTATATCAATGTACTATTCTATGGTTTTTTAATATAATGTAAAACTTGACTCCTCCAGTCAAACCTTCTTTAGAAGGTTTTGGAGAATTTATAATTCGTCTGGTTTATAATATTTGAGATGTTCTACTGAAAGGGAATCTTCTTATCTTTTGTCATCCTTGCTTTTTTTTTATTATTCTTCATTTGTAAGATTTCTTTTTATAAGTGTATTTTTAATTTTTGTTCGTTATATTTTCTATAATAAACTCCCTTCTTCTGGGGGTACCAGGACGAAGGAAAAAGGAAAAAAAATTATTATGGTTATTTCATCGTATAAAACCGCATTTGATGAGTACAGCTCAAACGGTGTAAGACATGTCAAAAATATATCAAATATATTATGATTTCCCTCCATGGAGAGAGAGTTTTTCATTTTACAAAATCGTCTGAATAATTTCTGATCTCTAGGATTTCAATGAGAAGATCTCATAACATTCTCTTAATGAATACGGGCAGCATTCAGTCAGTATATCTTTGAGAGCTGTATAAAATTTACCTAGACTGTTAACACTCTTAAGTTCGTCCGTCAAACAGTTGAAAATTCTGAGCCCAGCATAATGTGGTCCCCCCTCCAAGAGCGAAAGTCTATGAGTGGGGTACTGGAGGGTAAACATTTTATGTCTTGTGGGGTATCTGTGTGAAATGTTATCCTCCATGAATTTCCGCTTAATACTGTAAACAAAAGATGCAATGTCCTAAAAATAAAGGGCTGGAATTGTTAATAATTTGAGTTTTTTGAAAATTGGCCTACATGAAACCCTAGATTCGTTGCAGTATATAAATCGGTATGTTGGCAACGGCGTCGCGAATGTTTTTCTTGAGGTGTGCTATGGTCCGTGGTCGATCGACATAAACCATGAATTTCAATTAACCCCATAAAAAATCCCATTGAGGAAACGCAAGTCGAAATGAGCCTCGTCACTGAAAAAATGACCGCGTCTTCAATCAGCACATCACTTGCATTTTGACGGGCAACAAAATCGCGTTCAGTCAATCCTTGAACAACAGCCAATTTATAGGGATGAAATTGAAGGTCTTCATGGAGAATTCGTCAAATAGTGGAGTCAGAAATTGTAATAGCAGCTGCGTATTTGCGATAAATGACAAACCACAAAGCCCATGGTTTTTTATATTTCTAACATTCTATTGTATTTTATTTGTTTTGTAATTCTTTGATATTTTGTTTTGTCTTGTTTTGTGTGTTTTAATAAATTGTAAATTAAATTGAAATAAGTAAGTTTCTCTGGCGCACTTTGTATAATAATAATGAGAAATGAATTGATGTTATGCCATTAGTAGGACATTGGGAAGGACACTGAAGTAGAAAAATCACTCACCTATCAGCAAGAGAAGTTGGAATATTGTCTTCTACCCATTTGAGATCTTCCTCCTGAAAAATAAATTTATATTCAAGATACAAATAAAAACCTATGCTCAATTGTAGAAAATAAATATGTGAAACAATTATAATATAACATAAACTTGAACTAATATTATTCACTTTTTGTGTAGTTGAGAAGTTGATATTGTGGTAATTATTCATATTAAATAAAAAAGACTAAGAAATTATCAAAAAACCACAGATTTATTGATAATTAGAAAGACCGGTTTCGGTTATTACACCTTTGTCAATCTCTGATAAACTAAAACTAAATACAAAGCAGCAGAATTTATACTAGTAGGCGAGTACTGCTATTGGTCAAGGGCATGAACGCCTGCCATTGGCCCAGCTAGACAGTCTCCTCCCACTTAATGGTATCACAAAATGGCGACTTAAGCAACAGATTCGGCATGATAACAAAATTTAAATGTAATTGTAAATTATCTAAAATTTACTGATTAAATTTTGTTATCATGGCGAGTCTGTTGCTTAAGCCGCCATTTTGTGACACCGTTGAGTGGGAAGGGACTGTCCAGCTGGGCCAATGGCAGGCATTCATGCCCTTGACCAATAGCAGTACTCGCCTACTAGTATGAATTCTGCTGCTCTTGTATTTAGTTTTAGTTTATCAGAGATTGACAAAGGTGTAATAACCGAAACCGGTCTTTCTAAGTATCAATAAATCTGTGGTATTTTTTGACAATTTCATAGTCTTTATAATTTAATAATATTATTCCTTATTACAAACCTCATCTGGAGGTTTTACCTCTTGCTTTCTTTCCACATCAAATTAGAATTAAGTTTTTGTTTTTGGTCCTTCAAAATTATTTCTTCAATATATGAATACTTCATATTTTAGTGATGATAATGTGAAATTTTTCTTCTATGTTTAGTTTTGATAGCATCTACATTTAAAAATCTACTTTGTGAGAATAATTAAGGACTGAAAATTTAGTGAAGTGAACAACTACAAGACTTAACCTATTTTGGACTATGTGTAACCTTATCTAAATTTGGGAGAGGAGTAGCACAAGGTTACCTCATTTTTCCACTCCCTATCATTTTTGATGATGTACTTATTGTATGAATCAATAAAAAATAAAAATTAATAAATGTGGAAACAGGTGAAGTTGCAAATTCTGCAAAGCGTTATAATTTATTTGACATCTCCCAAGAAATTTTTTTCATCAAAATTTCTCAAAGTTAACTAAATAACTGACCTCTCACTGATGTGGTTAGACAGGGGTAATTAGGCTATACGTCTGATTGGCCAAAAATTGAAGAACGAAATTACTTCGGGAGAGCCTCAGTACATTCATTTTATGTTACTTGTTCGATTCTGGAAGCAGCTTCTGTTTGTCTTATATTTTATACTAAACAGGTAACCCGTGCTCCGCAAGGGTTTATTTTAAAACTTGACGTAATGAAATCTTGAAGAATTGAAAATAGATCTATAACCATCCTAGGTTAATCAAGAATCAATATGCAAAATTTCAAGTTCATCAGTTGAGTAGTTAACTACTGAACTGATTAACTTGAAATTTTGCAAATAGATTCTTAATTTACCGAGGATAGTTATAAACCTATTTCAATTCTTCAAGATTTCATTACGTCAAGTTTTCTTACTTACTAGTGGAAAATAAAATACAGTATTCGGGATAAGAAAATCACGAATGACGCATCATCACGTCTGAACTACTGAACTGATTAACTAGAAATTTTGCATATAGATTCTTAATTTACCGAGGATAGTTATAGGCCTGTTTTCAAGTCTTCATGATTTCATTAGTTGTCAGTTTGTCAAGTTTTCAATTAAACCCTTTCAGAGCACGTGTTACTTACTAGTCAAAAATAAAATACAGAATTCCATTTACTCACCAAACTATTTGTGCTAGTTTTTTGTTTTGGAGAGCTGGATCCACTAGTTGGGGCTCTCATTTTTACACCTGAAATGGAGAAGAAATAAATATTAATATGAAATCAATTTATTTATGTTGCATACAAAAATGAGAGTTACAGTACAATAAGATGTAAAGGAAACCCCCTAAAAGATTACAGGTCTGTGTGTAGGAGGGAGTTCATTATGATATATATATTATATATATATATATATATATATATATCTAATATATATATATATATATATATATAAGATTTCTCACCTTATCTGCCCTAAACTATAATACACTAGCTTACCCGGCGAACCTCGTACCGCCAAAAAGTCAATGTGTCATGTCACACTTGACTTATTTGGTGAATCATAAAATTTATCTGATAATTAATATTTCCAGATGGAAATTACTGAGATATTGCAATTATTAAAATGCTAATGAATTAATTATTATTATTAAACGAAAATCCAAATTAAATGCTGTAATTCATCCCGAAGACTTCTGCTACTGCTAATATTGACAATCTCTGGATAGCAGCGCTCATTTTATACAAAGCCATAGCGGCCAGCCAGTCTACAGATTCAAAATTATTTGTCAGTCCGGGAATCGAGCCCAGTACCTCCCAATTGCCGGTCAGGAATGCTTACCCTTACACCAAACTGACAATCTCTGGATAGCAGCGCTCATTTTATACAAAGCCATAGCGGCCAGCCATTCCTGACCGGCAATTGGGAGGTACTGGGCTCGATTCCCGGACTGACAAATAATTTTTGAATCTGTAGACTGGCTGGCCGCTATGGCTTTGTATAAAATGAGCGCTGCTATCCAGAGATTGTCAGTTTGGTGTAAGGGTAAGCATTCCTGACCGGCAATTGGGAGGTACTGGGTTCGATTCCCGGGCTGACAAATAATTTTTGAATAGTAGCGCTCATCGAATTCCATCAAGCTGTTTACCCTGTTGTCAATATTTGCAGTAGCAGAAGTCTTCGGGGTGAATTACAGCATTTAATTTGGATTTTCGTTTAATAATAATTAATATTTTCATTTACATCTGAATATGGACTTCCTATGTGCTTAGTCATGCAGCATTTATTATTCAGAAAACATATTCTTCTCAATCAATTGGTAGTAATATCTAAAGTGTTGAATAAAAAAAAATAGATATGTTACATCAGTGTTTCAAATATATGAATTTAAATGTTTTCATGGTTGTTGATCGTCAATAAATGGTCCAGGAGATATGCGATATACGATGAATCACACAGAATTCCATATTATTTTTATTTTCCATTTTAGGATGAATATAAGCTAAGCTAGATTCAAGAAAATTGTAAAATATTCTGTCATTCTTCAGTAATTAATGGATGCAATATGAACAACTCTCTTTTATGAGGTGAATCATTTTTTTCCAACATTTTCCAGTTCCTATCTCATCGATAG
Source organism: Nilaparvata lugens (assembly GCF_014356525.2). NCBI lineage: Eukaryota > Metazoa > Arthropoda > Insecta > Hemiptera > Delphacidae > Nilaparvata > Nilaparvata lugens. The sequence continues at coordinate 74,147,702 of NC_052508.1, read as the reverse complement.
GAGAAAGATAATTATTTGTATAATCTAAGCCGTCAATCGGCCTTACGACTGTCATACTTCAGCCGGGACCTACAATTGACAAGCCCATCTGATAAAACGGGAGTGTTCTGGTTACAAAAAACTTTTGGTACTGAGATGGTTTGAACCCGGGATCTCTGTGCTGCTACGCAAGCACTCTAACCACTAGACCACGGATCACTCCACTATTGAAACTAATTGTTCTTACCATAAGAATTGTTGATGAACTGCTCTTCCTCATCATCGTCATCATCCTCAGGCGCATCCAGCAGAGGAGTAAACGCGTACCTATCAACAAAGTATTAAATATTATAATTTAATATTATAATAATATAATAATAATATAATATAATATTATAATATATACTATAATATAATATTACAATATAATTTACAATAATTCTATAATATAGAATTATAAATCGGGACACCGAGCACCGCACTGGAGTAGAAAAGCATATAAAATTTATTAAGAAAGAAGAGATTATAATATATTTATAGTTCATACACAAAAGTTCTATCTAATCACAGTGGATTGAGATTAATTCCCAGAGGAATGCAAAAATTTCTCTCACAAAAGCATGTTAAGTTTCAATCCTGATTAATTTCACGTGAACCAAATCAGAGAAGACCATTTAAAAAAGATAGCTTATCTGATTGGTTCTACTGGAATTAATCAGGATTAAAGTTTAACCAGCTTTTGTACAACCGGCACTACCTGATTGATTGATTGATTGAGTACTTTATGTAGATTACAATATATACTGGCTTATACACTTATATACAATAGCTTACAATACAACAAAATTATAGATGAATTTACATAATATAGACTAAGAAAATAATTATTGAACTGTATATGATATGAAAAAGCAATTTGTAATATAATAACTATAGATAATAATCATATTGTTATGCATCTACATAAATTGGCGGAGCTTTGGACATATCAATGTCCATTCTTCGGAAAGAATATTAAGAATATCCTCCCCACTAACTCTCTACTGATTGAATGATTACAAAAGTTCAACAGCTGAGTCATAATTTTGTCTCAGTCCCACACACATGCACTCGCTCACTCACTTCCATCATCAACATACGACGAGATTGTCAGCTGTTTTTCGAAAGATGAATAAATCCTTTTAATGTCCTTCAGCGAGTTATCCCAGGGTTGAGACTCAGTGCAATCGAATTTTCATATCATAAACCTACTTTGTTCCAAATTTTGTGAGAATCGTTAGAGCCGTTTTCGAGATCCGGTCACATACAGATATATAAACAGAAATTGCTCGTTTAATAGTATATGATTATCACCAAATTCTAACACCCAAAATTCTACTTATCAGAGATTGAGAGAAAATCAACAGTTACGTGGGTCTTTACGTTCAGACAAACTGCAAGTACGACAAGACGAAGAACCGAAGTCCCTCGGCCCATTAGGTCACCTGAGAACGTTGAAGCAGTGAGAGTTTCAATGTTGCGATCACCACAGCGTTCTACGCGCAAACATGCGTCTACTCTTGGACTTTCCGATCGTTCTGTGAGACAAATTCTTCATCCTATACTATTAAACGAGCAACATCTGTTTATATGTTTAGATGTTTATATGTTTGTATTTCACCGGATCTCGAAAACGGCTCCAACGATTCTCACGAAATTCAAAACATAGTAGGTTTATAATATTCGATTGCACTAGGTCTCATCCCTGAGAAAACTAGCTGAAGGACATTAAAAGGATAATTATTATTCATCCTTGGAAAAACAGCTGATAATAATTATTTCGTCGTCTGTTGGTGATGGAAGTGAGTGAGCGAGTTCATGTGTGTGGGACTGAGACAAAATTATGACTCAGCTTTTGTAATCATTCAATCAGGTACTTAGTGCCGGTTGCAAAGAAGCCGGGTTATTTTCAATCCTGATTAATTCCAGTAGATCCATCTTTTTGAAATGATTTTCTCTGATTTGGTTCACGTGAAGTTAATCAGGATTAAAATTTAACCGCTTTGTGCAACTGGGCCTTGTGAGGGAAATTTTGTATTCTTCTGGGAATTAATCTCAATTTACTGTGATTAGATAGAACATTTCTGTATGAGTGTTATTATAATTTCTTCTTTCGTAACAAATTGTTTATGCTTTTGTACTCCAGAGCGAAGCTCGGTCCCTGATATTGATGGTCTTTATTTATATCCATACAAGTTGGTGATTGTGCAGGAACTTTTAGAATGTGACTTCAATTGAGGGACCACGTTCCATGACGCCTCATCTCAATTAGAAGCGATTTGGAGTGGCCAGCTCAATCTCACGATTTGAACCCTTTTTTCTATGGGGGTTTCTGTAATTCCTTATTTAAGTGAACCGTTCAAGGACCCTACAAGATTGGAAGACCAATATCAGGGAAAAAATTGCTAAAATAATCTTGTTATCAAGGTCATTTGCATACATTCGTATAATGTATTTCTATGATTATTTATGTATATTTCAATTATTATTGTATTACTAGCTTACCCGGTAAACTTCGTACCGCCAAAAAGTCAATGCATCTCATGTCACACTTGACTTTATTTGGTGAATCATGAAATTTATCTCAATATTTTCATTTATATTTCATTTACACTACCGTTTTAATACCAGTAAACAATTTTATCACAGAGTGACGTGTTTTTACAGCTGGTAAGGTTAAATGCTAAATCATATATTAAAAAACAACAGCTGTTCTAGCTATGGTGAAAGTTATATTTTCGAGCTCAAAATTTAAGTGATTTTATTCTATATTTTGTGAATATTTGAAGTTTGGTTTTTGTTTTAACGGAAGTTTCATTATCAATTTATCTAAGTTTGAAATTCTTTGTTTTATTTTGATTCATAGTTTCAGATTGAAGATTTGGTGTTGAAATTGAAGTGAACATAACCTACATAATATTTGGACGATTTGTGACAAAATCAGGAAATTGAAGAAGTTTTGGGCAATAGCCTGTTTTTTCTTTTCCGACTATTGTATTGATCGCTCTATCTAATAAATAAATAAATAAATATTATCACAACATGATCTTGAATCATAATCATAATTATATTCCCGTTCTACGTTACCCGCTCGGCCGACAATTTTGAAAACATAGGTCTCTAAAATGCATTAATATATAATTATTATTAGCCCCCCTATTAAAATTTCTGGTCAGAAACCATCCCAAATATTCACACAACATATACCCAAAGTTTCATGCCGTTCTGTCAAGTAGTTTTCGAGTCTATAGGGAACAAACAAACTAGCAAACACACACAAACAGACATTCATTTTTATATATAACGATATTTATAGACTAATTGGAAATATTTTTCTATTGATTTTGTATTTTGTAATTTGGCGAAATAAAGTTTCTTTCTTTCTTCTTCTTCTTCTATAACGCCTGCAATGCTGGCAGGAGTCATGACAAACGCCAGAAATCGGTTTACTCAATGTATGGAGAATTGGGGACGTCACCTACCTGATTTGATATTCAAAACTGATTGAAACAAAACTTAATATATTATGTGTCTACATTACAATAAATAAATACAGACTCTCTGATCCATACAAAGAGTTCTATCAATTGAAAAGAAGGAAGTTTCAATGCCGCACTCTGTATAAAATTAAAAAAAAAAACTGTATAAAATTAAGAAAAAACTCTGTATAAAAAACGTATTATGAAATTATTGATTATTCTATAATAATAGCTTCCTACAGTTATCTATTGAATCCAAGGAAATCTTCACGCTCATTTTACACATAATATTTCTACCACCACTCTTCAATTTTGTTCACTACAGTCGAACCTCTGTATAACGAAGTCGATTATCCCGAGAAAAAATTCGCTGCTGAAAGGTATTCGTTATTGAGAGGTTGGTCAGTCAATAAAACTGCCACGATCTTATGGATCTTGTAATATGGTATCACGGCGGTAAATAAATGAATATGGTACATAAAACATATCATCGCGAACGTAGGTAGGGTAATATTAATAGGGAAATTTGAAAATTCATGCTGTTTAAAATAAAAAAAAACTTGTTTTTTGAATATTTATAGAATGTAATAGGTAAGTAAACTCACCAATTTATTTCTAGAAAGCTTGATTTGTACTATTAGTAGAGTTTAATCAAAGTACATACTCAGTACGGTAACAATATTTTTCAACTTCCTTCACCAAAGATTTTTTAGTAGGCTACTTTTTACACTACTATTGTATTAGATTGAACGCAAAATACGGTAATTCTGTCAATAACTTCACTATACTATAATAACTCAACTTCCCTATTTTTCAATGTTTTATTTGGAAAAGTGAGTAATTTTCGGTTGAATTTTGCATTTGAATAAAACATCATGTTCAATAAACGACTCACATCTATTCAAACAGTCGAAACTAAATAGGCTGGTACACTATTTTTCAGATTTAATCCTTGCCAGATAATTTTGAAAGCTTCTAGAACTTCTTGATCTGACAGATTCTTCTCAAGTTCGTCACAATCATCATCATCTTAGTCAGTTCAAAGAATTGAAATGTGTAACAAAAGCAAGATTTAGAAAGTCCAGTCGTTCACCTGCCTGCTCTACAAATGACAAGTTCTTGAAATCCAATTTAGAGTAACTTGTATTCAATTTCCGACATGTGTTTCACCCTCTATTGACTGTCTACCACCCTATCTTCTTCCTACCTGAATTGCCATTATTTTTAGTCTATTGAACTTTCTGCTGAAACTAAACAATTCCTTGAAAATGATCGTCTGCTTTCAATAAACACTACATTTTGTATGTTGAAGTCAAGAGAAAACTTTGTTGTTGAGAGGTCCGAAATTCGTTGAATAGAGGTAAATAAGCAGCCAAAACTCCAAAATGTCATGGGACCAGGTAAAAATTCGTTGTGTAGAGGATTTCGTCAAGATGAGGTTCGTTATAGAGAGGTTCGACTGTATTTGTAAATAATTTTATCAGTTGCAGGGAAAAATGCATGAGGAGCTTTGCAATTAATTAGGCAAAAATAGATAATTTTTCTACGTTGGAAACTTTTCTCCCACCACTCCATCCTATTGTATTGAGCAATTTCTGTATATATTTATACATATGGTTATATATTTATGTCCAACGGATCTAACGATTTTCACGAAATTTGGAACAAAGTAGGTTTATGATATAAAAATTCAATTGCACTAGGTCTCATCCCTAGGAAAACTCGCCGAACGACATGAAAAGTATAATAATTATTCATCCTTGGAAAAACCAGATGATAATTTCGTCGTCTGTCGATAACAGATGCGTGTGTGGGAGAAAGACAGAATTATGTTCAGCTGTTGAATCAATCAGCTTATCTCACGAGAATATTGTCTAGAAATTTTAATCGACTTGATCAAAATATCTGATTTGTTGACATGACATGGTATATCATTCTAAATTAGAGTATATCATAATTTTCAAAGTTTGAGTATATCATAATTTTCAAAGTTAATAATTATTTTACAGTTTCAAGTGATTAGTGAGTGTTAGTGTTATTTTGTTATTCAATTTGATTTGTAAACAATCTAAATTAGAACTTTTATGTTTTCCAATGTTTGGACTAAAAATTAGATCTGAATTCAAGTGTTTGGAACATAACCTACTTTTTGGACTATTTATAGTGTATAAATCAAAATTCGGGGAGGAAACAGTTTTGGGCTGTGCCTGTTAGTCCTTCCTCAATCATTTTAAAGAATTGTGTTCTGTTTATCAATAAATAGATAACGAGCAAAGCTCGGTGCCCCTATATTTATTTATTTGAGAATAATTATCATTTGCATGGAAAGAGGCATGATGATTTTTTCAATGGAGATATAAATAATTTTCATAAATGGAAATGTTAGCATTGAATGAAAAAGACTAAGAAATTGTCAAAAAACCACTGATTTATTGATAATTAGAAAGACCGATTTCGGTTATTACACCATTGCCAATCTCTGATAAACAATGGAGTTTATCAGAGATTGACAATGGTGTAATAACCGAAACCGGTCTTTCTAATTATCAATAAATCAGTGGTTTTTTGACAATTTCTTAGTCTTTTTCATTAATATGAATAATTACAACAATATCAACTTCTCAACTACACAAAAGGGAAATGTTAGCAAATAATAAATCGAATTTTACGAGAGAAAAGCATTACACTTACCTTTTTATTTACCTTATTATTTGACGATATTCAACTATATGGTTTGCTGTATTGTGTTGAGTAAATAAATGAATAAAATATTATTATTATTACCTCTGGTTGTTATTTGTTGGTCGCCAGAGAATCATTATCACAAGTAGAATGACGGAGAATAGAAGTCTCCAGAAGGCCTCGTCCACCCACAGTGCTTGCCAGTCCTATAAAATAGATCGTTTTATTCACTCAAAATATACAAAATATTCTAAGACAATTTTTAAAGCAAAAAAGGTACTACGTTAGAGAAAATATAGTCCGTCTATATTTGCAAGTTCACTCAAAATATTCTAAGACAATTTTTAAAGCAAAAAAGGTACTACGTTAGAGAAAATATAGTCCGTCTATATTTTAAATTTAGTCTAACCATTTTAATTAGAAAATGCGGATACATTCACGAATGACTAATTAAAAACTTGAGCGAGTAGAATCTTGAAGAGCTTAAAGTAGGCCTAAAACCATCTTCGGTTAATTATATGCAAAATTTAAAGTTAATTTCAGTCCAGTAGTTTAGGCGTGATGATCTATGAAACATAATTTTCCTATCCCGTACGTGTATAAGCCAGTTTTTTCTTTATTATAATATAGGTAAGTTCTTCAACTTGGTACTAACATAAGTGGGCATCCAAGGAAAGTCCATAAAAGTAAATTTTCAGGAAATCAATTTCTAATTTCTAACATCAATCATAACATCCTCTTAGTGATTTTCACAAAATAATATCATACTGCAAGAAATGAAATATTCTTAATTTGTTTGATAATTGATTATTTGATTTAATATTCATAGTTTATGGAATTAATTAAAAAATAATGAAAAAACAAAGTTTGGAAAAATTGCACTCAGTGCATTTTCCTTGTACGCCCATGATAATAAAGTGACAGAACTCAAATCTTGTTTAGAAACCTTCCTCAACTTAATGCCAACCTGACAAAATTGGACTGGGTATTAATTTAGTTACCAATTTTATTAACCATCTGTTTCAGAGGGATAGTATCTCTAGATTATAGTTCTATATTAACATATGGTATGTACATTTCACATGAACATTCGTCCACTTTGATGTGCTCAAAAGTCCCACATCGACCGGGAAAACAACGAGCACGAATGTTCACTGTTTGCCGAATACCAAACATCTATCCACACTACTCGTGATTCGGCGAGTATGCTAGGTTCAAATTCAAATATTTGAAGCTAAAAATTCAAATATTTGAAACTAGCATATTTGAAATTGATTATGCTAGGTATTCGCCGAATGCCGCAGGTCTGGAGCCGGCTGAAACAACGAGCACGAATTTTCGCTGCTTGCTGTATAGACAAACATCCATCCACACTACTAGCGATTCGGCGAGTCGCTTACTTTACTTTACTTGTTCGTCACAATTACTGAACTGCATTAAGGGAGCAACGATCCCGCAGTATATGACACGTCAAAGTTTAATCTAATATCTACCATCCCTCCTATTTCAACACTACAGATCCCACATAACATACATCAATCAAACACTATCAACAAGGAAGTCTGCTAACCTGTACGGACACAATACAATAAGGAACTCCCTGAGTGTTTTTTGAACTCCTTCAAGCCATCAATTTCTCTTATGTGAGATGGGATTGAATTAATATTTTCATTCCCATATAAAACGGGCCACTCCAGCAGGCTAGTCTGTGATGTGGGTAAACAAAACCTCTAAATCGAGTATTGGGGATGACTCACCTGGTTCTCCTCATACATTCGTCTATTTTTAAAAACGAAGATTGCTAAATCTAATATATAAATAGCAGGAGCCGTCAGCAATCTCTTTTCTTTAAAATAAGGTCTGCAAGAGCGCATTGTATTAATCTTATAAATTATCCTAATGGCTTTCTTCTGCAGTCGCTGTTTGGTCTTTGCCGAATGATGCATGTCTGGAGCCGGCTTTACGACTGTCATACATCAGCCGGGACCGACAATTAACAAGCCCATCCGATAAAACGGGAGTGACCTGTTCAAAAACTTTTGGCTATGAGCGGGGTTTGAACCTGGGATCTCTAGCCTGCTAAGCAAGCACTCTATCCACTAGACCACGGATCACTACACTGTGAAAATTATTAAATTTCTCACCTGAAAGCATTCGGTGAAGTGATGAGTTCTTATCGAGTAGAGCATGAAAATTATAGATGAAAATACGGCCACTGTTAACGTAGCGGTGAAATGCTGGTAAAGAGTTAGCTTGATCAAATTCCTGCAAAATATAAATACACATATGAATTTCCGAAACAATGAACAAATTTCAAATTTAGATTTTATTTATTCAAACTCACAATATTTACAATCAGAATCAATATGAAAAACAGAAACACATAGCTCATTAAGATAAAAAAGCAATAAGACAACAAAATCAGTAAGAAATGCATCAGCAATTTTTAAAATTAAATCAGATGAACCTGAATTACATCTATCTACTAAAGAAGTAACAGAGAATCGGCAACTCTGTAGTCCTCAGATTTCCACCGACTTTATAACTTCAATCTCACTGTAGTTTATTTATTTATTTATTTGTTCCGTCCTTGCAACATTAGTGATGAGAATATTCCTGTATCTGGTTGTGGTTTCTGGTTTGAAATGTTGTTGGACTCTTGTGTAATCTGTTTAGTATATCCTTGGAGTAAAGCTGTCTTGGATCCTTCGGACCAGCTATTCAATGGGTCATATGAATTAAGTTTAGCATTTGCTTTTACTTCTAAAATATTGAGCATATGCTTTATTTTCTATGAATAACCTTTTGCTCATGCTCATCAAAAAAATATTTTGAGCATTTGCTCAAAAGTAAAATCTTATGCTCAAAATTGTATGAATAAACTAGAGCATTTGCTCAACTTATGAAGCAAATGCTTAAAAAAAGGTGAGTCTAGTCTGGAACAGCTTTTCACCTTTTGCTCATAGTAAAATGGCTCAACTAATTCGTATGAGGAAGAGGAAACTATACCAGATACGATCACAACCAATAGTTGAGAACTATAAAACTCTTATTAGATTCAACCATGATACAAAAGAATAAATACAAAAGATACCTATCTGATATAAAGATAGCCATCACAGAATAGGAAAGGCATTTACGAAGATGAGAGTGTAGACGATTATAAGAAGGCTATTGAGATTATAAGATTATGCTGAAGATTATTATAGAGATGACATTTTTTCACGCTATTATTTCAAAATTCAGAATTCAACTAACCTAATTTGAATTCATAGATACAGAACAGAGCAGACGACCAAACACAAGCGGTGTCTATACTTGCATATTTAGCGCTTACGAGTAGCACATTCTAACCTTTCACTATAAAAACAAAAGTAAGGCCATGTAAGGCGAATCAGCTGATTGAAAATCTTTAAAATACGTGAGCATTTGCTCCAGAGTTTATGCTCCATAAGTTAAGAGTATAAGGTAAAGCTTACTCATATAAAAATGAACAAATGCTTATGTTTCTACCTAATGCCCATGAGCAAAACCTTAGGCTCCATGCTCATGTGCATAATAAGCTCTGTTTTTATTCATATGGCCCAATGAGTTTGACGTGATGGATTCAAGACAGCTTTACTCCAAGCAGATACTGTTTACAGCAGATTACACAAGAACCCAACAACATTTCAAACCAGAAACCACAACCACAACACCACATACAGGAATATTCTCATCACCAGTGTTGCAAGGAAGGCACTATGCCAGAGACATTTCAATCATTTAGCACCAAAATTACATAAACTACTTCCTGCAAACTGTAAACTGATTAATCATTCTAGAAAGTTCAAAACAATAGTACACAATTGGTTGATGAGCAAAGGAAGACAGATCATAGGAAACGCACCGCTCCGCTCCGCTCTGCGAGTAGACGCTTCCAGTGTGTTACATCTCATTACTTAACATGATATTGTTCACGACGATCCACAACTCCCCACTCCATTTCTAACAATTTTCTGACTCCAGCTTTTTATAGCCTAGAACTTAGCTAAATCCCGAGCTCGGAAACCGGCCCTATATTGTGATTGATTCATTGTTACCTGCCCTCTGCCACTACCTCCGTAAACAACGCCATAGTGCATTCGTGTGACGTCAGCACAGGTAGGGCTACTCACTACCTCCTACACCAATAAAAATCTGGTGTGGCGCACTCACACAACTTTCCTTGCCGTTATGAAAATTGATCACCTGACGCTAGTGTTCACGCGCATCTCAAGTCTACTATTCAAACATCTGAACCAGCTGGTGACATGACAATAACGCTGGAGACACACGAGGTCTGCTATCTCTTCATAGTCAATGATTTAATATAATCAACAGTTGCCAATAGTTTGCAATTGTTTAAATTGTATCTGAAGCCTGATAATTGGGAATCTAATATCAAAATTTGAATAGATGGGGCGGAGCTCCGGAAATTTTTACAGATATGGGACTTGTGGCAGTTGATAGAGCTTATCAATTACTATTTTAGGTATAAATGTGATCAAAATCGTTGGAGCCGTTTTTGAGAAAATCGCGTAAAATCCTGTTTTTGACAACATTTTCGCCATTTCAGCCGCCATCTTCAATTGCATTTGATCGAAATTGTTCGTGTCGGATCCTTATATTGTAAGGACCTTAAGTTCCAAATTTCAAGTCATTCCGTTAATTGGGAGATGAGATATTGTGTACACAAGACGCACATACACTCATACACACACACACACACACACACACACAACACACACACACACACACACACACATACAGACTGATATGGCGGAAGGTGTGGCTCGTTCATCAATTGGGCTAGTCAGTCGGGTCGAGCGAGGGGTTTGTTACCACTGTCTGAAAAAAATGGCTTTTTGGTGGCCCTGAAAAGGGCCAAGTTTGTTGCTGGTGGCCCTGAAAAGGGACCAAGATTGGCTAGATGTTTAGTAGTCGTCGACTGGCGCGATACCACGCCGCGCGAGGGTCCCGGGCAGGTCCGTCTGGTGCGAGAGCAGGCCGGCAGGGGCTCAAGTCAATGGTTCGCAGTCTCCACTCTGGTTTACCCGGGCTACGGAGAGGGCTGACCGGTGATCTACTAGCCAGAGGTCGTGCCGAATCCCCGCCGGGAGGACCTCCTCGACCACTTCCTCGTTTAGAAGGGCCTTCGGTCAAACCCCGGGCAGGCAGGGTCGTAGGCTTCCGCTGCACACACTCCGATGTCGGTTCGGCACCCAACCCGCGCATCCAGAACCGCGCGCCAGTTGTTAGGCTGGGGCGCTAAGTCTTGGGGCGCAGCTGGCGCGGCGGTGTACAGCCTCAGCCTCTCCTCCACCTGGCGAAGCCGACGTGGGCCCTCCTCTTCTGGATTCGGCAGCCGGCTCGGTTCTCCTAGGCATCGGCTGTGTATACAAGGAAACACCTCAGGTTGCGGTTAGTCTCGCCGTGGTTCCCTCATTGCCTGCTCGCTGCTCTGCTCCTGGTCTCGGTAGTGGTCTCGGTAGTGTTCTCGGCTGTTGGTCTCTTCTGGCTCTTCAGTGGAAAGCTGCTAGGAGCAAGTGCTATCGAGGTACTGAGTAGCCCCTTTCATTCACAGTCCCCGAGTTCACCTGCGCTGCTATTGGCCGGCGGTGCTCGGCCAATAGAACGCAGGAACGGGTGGCGGCGACTGAGGTGCACCCTGGTGGCGGGTGGGTCAACCACTCATTTGGTTGATGCGTGGCGTGGGGAGCAGAGCAGAGCGGCAGGCTGAAAGGTAGCGAACGCGAGGGAGGTATCAAGACCAATACCCAAAAACCACTTTTTTGGACTCAGGGGACCTTGAAACGTATAGAAATTTGGGTACATAATTTTTTTTCGGAAAGCAATACTTTCCTTACCTATGGTAATAGGGCAAGGAAAGTAAAATTAGTCTATCAGTTGATATTATATTATTTTTTTACTATCATTGAATTGAATTTCTCAGTATTGGTATTTGATGAAGGGCATAACGCAGGTTAATCGGGAGTCCACCCAAGTGAATTCAATTTGCTCGGCCTAAAGCTGAGCTTGACTGCGACGTTGCCAAGTTGTGCGTTCCAGCCTTTATCTAAAGTAAGCCATGCCAGAATGCACTATGGCTTTGTTTATGGAGTTGGTGATTCTGCTCAACTTAAGATCTAATCCAAAGCATTTGTTTGTCTCCTGATAACCTTATGACGTAATCTACTTGCCGTCTGAGCCGTAAGGTGCGCGTCGTCTGCACGAGGCTGGTGAATATCCACCAGCAGATGGCCGAGTCGAGTACGGCCAGTGGCACATTGGCAATCAACAGCTGATTGGCCGGTTCACTCTTGGCACGCATCACCTGCACGTAGCTCCGATGCAGCCAGCACGAAATAGAGCACTCCGGTGCCGACCACACGGTGCAGCATGGCGCCAAGTCGCGGCCTGCAAATTTACAACCAGCACGAAATAGAGCACAGCCACCCAGTCGCTCAATAATACTGATAACAGTATGTTCAACTGTGCAAAGCCTACTCTATAGTGAAGTCCACGTTATAATGGCAGTGAAGAAAGATAGGAGAACAATGTTGCCGATCCTCCTGTCTTGTAAATACCTACTATAAACGGTAGCTGATACAGGTTTATTGATGTAATATCAACTGTTCATCCTTGTTTAAAATAATCAATAATTTTATCTAGCAAGAAAATATAATGTTCAACAATCTCATAATGAATTTTCATAATGAAGATGAAATATATTGTTAATTAATTATCAATTCTACATTGTTGAAAGACGATCAGGCAACAGAGCAAAGCGAGAGAGAGATAGCACTTTCCGCTTTGTTGAATGAAAGACAAGGATAGCAATACCATTGCTAATCAAACACTACCATTATAACGTAAACCTCACTATAGGCTGACAATGATTTATCAAATTAATTCAATGCAACTAGCTTGACAATGCCGAATCCAAGGCTGACAATAATTAATTAAATTTTTATGGCCGGTTTCCGAGCTCGGGATTTGGCTAAACTGCCGATGTCAACAGAGATGGGCATTGTTGTTGGGTGACATTCCTAATAAGTCTTTGTTATTTGTGTTCATTATTCATTATTAGTTATTGATCTTTAAAACATTTAGAATAATATCGACGTATTTCCAATTAGGGCCAGTTTCCGAGCTCGTGATAAAGTCCTAGACTTAAAACAGCTGGAGTCAGAACATTAGCTTTCCAAAACGGGGCGTAGTCGCAGCTTTTATAACAGTAGCCGCAGTTTTTATTTTCTCATTTCTATAATTTGAAACGTTTTCCCTTGACAAAACTAAACATTTCTAAATAACTTGAAATAGCTGAAACTTTATACTATTTTCTCTTTATTTTATCAAGTGTTTAATTTTCTAGTTTTTTTGAAATTTAATTCAAACGTGACTATGACAATGACTGCGACTACGCCCCGTTTCGGAAAGCCAATTTTCTGACTCCAGCTGTTTAAAGTCTAGGACTTAGCCAAATCCCGAGCTCAGAATCCGGCCCTTAATATATACTCTAAGATTTTCACCTTGTTTAAAAAAATATAAATGTTTTTTTCTCAATCAAATTCTTATATTCTATCCTATACTAATGCAGCATTTTATCTAATTAATTAGTTATTTATTCAGTTAATTTAGTTTTATCCATGCTGAAGTTTGATCTCCTTCTTTTAATGATTTATTTTCACTTTTTTAATATCAATATTCAAGTTCATGACTCACAAACAGGCCTTACGATTCATGTTAGCTTAGTTTCAATAATTGTGAACTTATACTTATTCCATAGTGAGGTCCACGTTATAATGGCAGTGTTTGATTAGCTATGGTATTGCTATCCTTGTCCATCATTCAACGAAGCGGATAGCGCTATCTCTTTCTCACTTTGCTCTGTTGCCAGATCGTCTTTCAACAATGTAGAATTAATAATTAATAAACAAATTCATAAATTTTAATTATGAAAATTCATTATGAAATTATAGAAAATAGTTATTTGTGAAACTAGTGCGCAAAGTGACAGTTTGCTGCACCGAAAGAAACGTTTACGCCCTAGCCGTAGGCGAGGGCGGAATGGTTTTTTGAGTGCAGCAAACGAACTTTGCGCACGTATTTCACATTAAATTTTTCCTACAGTTACCATTGAATATGAAAAGTGGGTAAAATTCCCTGAAATCCATCAAATGTTTTTCTGTATAATTTTATTATTAATAAAAACCTTAATTTATTTAAAATTTAATAATAATAATTGAATAAATGATTAGTAATTCA
>NC_052508.1:74103819-74133134 GCF_014356525.2 Nilaparvata lugens | reverse complement strand
AAATAAGCTTTAAATTCGAGAAATGTGATTATTCAATTGCAAATTATTGTTGATTCTATAAATCATTCATATGAAGAGATAGCAGACCTCATGTGTGTCTCCAGCGTTATTGCCCTGTCACCAACTGGCTCAAATCTTTGAGATGCACGGGAACACTAGCGTCAGGTGATCAATTTTCATAACGGCAAGGAAAGTTATGTAAGTGCGCCACACCAGATTTTATGTTTAGATGTTTGGATGTTTAGATGTTTATATGTTTGTATTTCAACGGATCTCGAAAACGGCTCTAACGATTCTCACGAAATTCAAAACATAGTAGGTTTATAATATAAAGATTCGATTGCACTAGGTCTCATCCCTGAGAAAACTAGCTGAAGGACATTAAAAGGATAATTATTATTCATCCTTGGAAAAACAGCTGATAATAATTATTTCGTCGTCTGTTGGTGATGGAAGTGAGTGAGCGAGTTCATGTGTGTGGGACTGTGTCAAAATTATGACTCAGCTTTTGTAATCATTCAATCAGGTACTTAGTGCCGGTTGCAAAAAAGCCGGGTTATTTTCAATCCTGATTAATTCCAGTAGATCCATCTTTTTGAAATAGTCTTCTATGATTTGGTTCACGTGAAGTTAATCAGGATTAAAATTTAACCGGCTTTTGTGCAACTGGGCCTTTGTGAGGAAAATTTTTGTATTCTTCTGGGAATTAATCTCAATTTACTGTGATTAGATAGAACATTTCTGTATGAAATATGAATGTTATTATAATTTCTTCTTTCGCAATAAATTTTTTATGCTTTTGTACTCCAGAGCGAAGTTCGGTCCCCAATATTGATGGTCTTCATTTATATCCATACAAGATGGCAATTGTGGAGCAACCTTTAGAGCGTGACTTCAATTGAGGGACCACGTTCCATGACGCCTCATCTCAATTAGGAGCTATTTGGAGTGGCCAGCTCAATCTCACGATTTGAACCCTTTTTTCTATGGGGGTTTCTGTAATTCCTTATTTAAGTGAACCGTTCAAGGACCCTACAAGATTGAAATACCAATATCAGGGAAAAAATTGCTAAAATAATCTTGTTATCAAGGTCATTTGCATACATTCGTATAATGTATTTCTATGATTATGTATGTATATTTCAATTATTATTGTATTACTAGCTTACCCGGTAAACTTCGTACCGCCAAAAAGTCAATGCATCTCATGTCACACTTGACTTTATTTGGTGAATCATGAAATTTATCTCAATATTTTCATTTACATGTCAATACGGACTTCCTGTGTGCTAAACACTACCGTTTTAATACCAGTAAACAATTTTATCACAGAGTGACGTGTTTTTACAGCTGGTAAGGTTAAATGCTAAATCATATTATCACAAAATGATCGTGAATCATAATCATCATCATATTCCCGTTCTACGTTAGCCGCTCGGCCGACAATTTTGAAAACATAGGTCTCTAAAATGCATTAATATATAATTATTATTAGCCCCCCTATTAAAATTTCTGGTCAGAAACCATCCCAAATATTCACACAACATATACCCAAAGTTTCATGCCGTTCTGTCAAGTAGTTTTCGAATCTATAGGGAACAAACAAACTAACAAACACACAAACAGACATTCATTTTTATATATAACGATATTTATAGACTATTTGGAAATATTTTTCTATTGATTTTGTATTTTGTAATTTGGCGAAATAAAGTTTCTTTCTTTCTTCTTCTTCTATAACGCCTGCAATGCTGGCAGGAGTCATGACAAACGCCAGAAATCGGTTTACTCAGTGTATGGAGAATTGGGGACGTCACCTACCTAATTTGATATTCAAAACTAATTGAAACGAAACTTCATATATGTGTGTAGAAAAAATAAATACAAACTTTCAGATCCATACAAAGAGTTTTATTTACTTTTTAAAAAAAGAAGTTTCGCTGCCGCACTCTGTATAAAATTAAAAAAAAAAAAAAAACTGTATAAAATTAAGAAAAAAACTCTGTATAAAAAAACTTATTATGAAATTATTGATTATTCAATAATAATAGCTTCCTACAGTTATTTATTGAATCCTAGGAAATCTTCACGCTCATTTAACACATAATATTTCTACCACCACTCAATAATCTATTATTTGTAACTAATTTTATCATTTGCAGGGAAAAATGCATGAGGAGCTTTGAGATTAATTATGCAGAAATAGGGCCCCATAATCGAGCTCAGGATTCAGGTTAGTTGTAGACTAAGAGTCTAGTTGACTAGCTGACTAGAATGACTAAATGTCGGTTGCACAACAGCCGGTTAAATTTTAACCGTGATCAATTACACGAGAACCAATCAGAGAAGCCGTCTTTTCAAAAACGCCTTCTCTGATTGGTTTCTTGTGAAATAATCACGTTTAAAATTTAACAGGCTGTTGTGCAACGGGACTTAAGAGTTCTAGATGAAGTCAGAAAATTCGCTTTCCAAAACGGGGCGTAGTCGTTGTCCACATTTAAATTAAATTTCGAAAAACTAGAAAATTGAACACAAAATAAAATAAAGAGAAAATAGTGTAGTTTCAGCTATTTGAATTATTTAGGAATGTTTGATTTCGTTAAGGAAAAATGTTTCCAATTATAAAAATGTTTATTATAAAAACTGCGACTACGCCCCGTTTCGGAAAGCCATTTACTGACTCCAGCTGTTTAAAGTCTAGAACTTAGCTAAATCCCGAGCTCGTCAACCGGCCCTGAATCATTATTCCTAGATGGAAGCTTTTCTCCCACCACTCCATAATTTATTATTTGAAAATAGTTATTTTTCACTGGAAAAGAGGCATGAGGAGCTTTTCAATGAATTTTGGAAGAATGAACAATGCTAGCCAATAATAACTTGAATTTTACGAGAGAAAGGCATTGCACTTTTACCTTTGGTTGTTATTTGTTGGTCGCCAGAGAATCATTATCACAAGTAGAATGACGGAGAACAGAAGTCTCCAGAAGGCCTCGTCCACCCACAGTGCTTGCCAGTCCTATAAATAGATCGTTTTATTCACTCAAAATATACAAAATATTCTAAGACAATTTTCAAAGCAAAAAATCTGGTGTGGTACACTCACACAACTTTCCTTGCTCATATTTGAAACTATGATCAGACTTTTTTTCAGAGTAATTTTCCTTTGTGTAAATTGTGAAATTCGATGATTTTTAGTCGTCATTTTTTTAAAGTCGTCAAAAAGCTGTTTCTACAGATGAAATACCTCGACTATGTGTTCTTTTTATGAACTGCTCTACCTACCTACCTCATGCACGAGAAGGAGGTTACAAAGTCCATTTCTCAAGGATGGGGTGAACCCCCCATTAGTTTCCCAGAACTGACTCATGCCAGTTGATGGAGCTGATAAATAACTATACAGAGTATGAATTTGAAATGAATCAGTCGAGTAATTTTTGATAAAATCGTGAAAAACATGGTTTTTCAGTAATTATCCGCCATTTTTCTCGAGAATATTACGCAGCTCCTGAAATTTTCTCAGTAATGAGACTCATGCCAGTTGATAGGGCTTATAAATAGCTATCCATGGTATAAATTTAAAGAAAATCGTTAAAGCCGTTTTCGAGAAAACCGTGAAAAACATGGTTTTTTAGTCATTATCCTCCATTTTTCTCAACAATATTACGGAGCTCCTGAAATTTTCCCAGAAATGAGACTCATGTCAGTTGATAGGGCTTATAAATAGCTATCCATGGTATAAATTTAAAGAAAATCGTTAGAGCCGTTTTTGAGAAAAGCGTGAAAAACATGGTTTTTTAGTAATTATCCGCCATTTTTTCCGCCATCTTGAATTGAATTTTATTGAATAGTATGGTATAAGGACCTTAAGTTTAAAATTTCAAGTCAATCGGTTAAAATTAGGAATGGAGTTATCGTGTTCACAGACATACACACATACACACACACACAGACCAACACCCAAAAATCATGTTTTTGGACTCAGGGGGCCTTGAAACGTATAGAAAACTTGAAATTAGGGTACCTTAATTTTTTTTGGAAAGCAATACTTTCCTTACCTATGGTAATAGGGCAAGGAAAGTAAAAAGGTACAGTACTACCACAGAGAAAATAAAGGGCCGGTTTCCGAGCTCGGGATTTAGCTAAGTTCTAGACTTTAAACAGCTGGAGTCAGAAAATTGACTTTCCAAAACGGGGCGTAGTCGCAGTAATAGTAACAGCAAAAAAAATCTTTCTCATATCTCTATAATTGGAAACGTTTTTCCTTGGCGAAATGAAACATTCCTAAATAATTCAAAATACCTGAAACTTTAAACTATTTTCTCTTTATTTTATTTTGTGTTCAATTTTCTAGTTTTTCGAAATTTAATTCAAACGTGACTATGACAATGACTGCGACTACGCCCCGTTTTGGAAAGCCAATTTTCTGACTCCAGCTGTTTAAAGTCTAGAATTTAGCCAAATCCCGAGCTCGGAAACCGGCCCATAGCAATACCTACTATTACTTGTAGGTAATAGTAATATTAGTAATAGAAGTAATAGTAGGTATTGCCCATGGTCCGTCTATATTTGCAAATTTTACATTGAGTCTAACCATTTTAATTAGAAAATACGGATACATTCACGATAAATAATGAAAATGATTAGAAATCATAGAAAAATTAAATACTAAAAAACAATGGCGGAATTTGAATTTTTCGAAATATTATTTCCTGTTTCTGCTTGTAAAAAGAAACATGATGTTATTATAGTGAGGTTCACGTTATAATGGCAGTGTTTGATTAGCAATGGTATTGCTATTCTTGTCTATCATTCAACAAAGCGGATAGCGATATCTCTTTCCCGTTTTGCTCTGTTGCCAGATCGTCGGTCAACAATGTAGAATTAATAATTAATTGACAAAATATTTCACCTTAATGAAAACTTCTGTACCTATATTTACTTTTCAATTTTTCTTTTCTTCTCTTTCTCCTTACTTTCTTCTTTCGCTTTTCATCCTTCTTTCTTTCCCTTCTTCTTCTTCTTCTCTCACTCTCTAACATTTATCTAACATTTTGTGAACATAAAAGTGTTTTACATGTTCACTCACAAGCTCTATCAGTTGAGTACTATGTACCTATACCAGCGCACAAACCTAGGTTTTGCTGGCTTTGTCAGATAGAAAACAAGTTATTTTTAAAAAAATTAGTAGAATTGATGGTGATGTTGTGAAATCTCTCCATAATAAGAAAACAAAGATATTGTCAAATTTCACTAAAATTTATTAAAAACTTCAAAACAGAACCATGGTTTCACGTAGTTAACCATCAGCTGTACTGAGGAATGAGGATACAGAAACATTCTTAACCTAATCTAGTAGTCTAGAGCTCCTAAATAATTGGTGGCAATAACTAAAGTATTTAGTTATTTTTTTAAAGTACAAGTTATTTTTAATTTAAGAGTTTATGTGTTATTGGAATCTTATTATGTATTTCTTGCTTGTCTATCATTTTTATGATTCATAGTCTGCATTGTATCGTTTTCAATTTGACAAAATAAATTTGAATTTGAATAATTGGGAAAATTCATTATTGAAAAATACAATCTCTTGCTGAATAAATATAAATAGTTATTTTGAACGAGAATGTTCAAAAACAAAAGGATCGAAGGAGCTTATAGAGGCTAGGCTAGTTTCAATGCTATCCTCATTTTCTAATACCTTTGAAAGGTGATATGATGAGCTTCACATACACCTCCAACTGGGAAATGTACTGCATAAAAATCAATTCGGATTTGGCAATTTGATGCCATAAATATGCTTTTGGAAGAGGTCTATCTTTCTAGATGGTGGCGTGAAGGTGACTGGTTTCTTTGTGGATTCAAAAAAGGCATTTGACATGCTCAGTCATGATATTCTCTTCGATAAGCTGAATTATTATGGTGTCCTGGGGAACTTCCTGCATCTGATACAGTCTTATCTGAGAGACAGGTTCCAAGTTGTGGAGTTGGAGATTCAGCAGGATCGAATTCAGAACTATCCTCATAGCTCACAACCCCAGGCTGTAAAGAGAGGGGTGCCACAAGGTTCTATTTTGGGGCCATTGCTCTTCCTTGTTTTTATTAATGACTTGCCTGTGAATGCCCCTTTGGCACAAACTATACTCTTTGAAGATGATGCAAACATCTGAGGAACCAGAGATCTTGAAGACTAGTGCAGAAAATGTATTTAGGGATGTAGAAATATGGTGCAGGGCTAGTGAGCTTCTAGTTTCAAAGAAAAGCTTCATTTACTTTTCGATCAGAGAGCAACAAGAACACACATCAATTTAGAATGTGTGATGCTAATGTTGAACGGGTGGAGAACACCAAATTTCTTGGTGTATTCATTGATCAGTGCCTGACTTCTTAGACCAGTTATAGAATAGACACGCCCCATTGTATATTCATACTGAAAGTCGATCTACTGCCATATCGCTTCATCGTGACGTCAGCATCGGATAGAAAACTTTTCTGTAAAATTTGTTTACATAGCAGATTGTGTCTATTTCAGCGGGAGTTTACCATTTTCATAAATAATAATTTACTTTTATCTGAAATAGACACAATCTGAAAGTTTTCTATCTGATGCTGACGTCACGATGGGGCGATATGGCAGTAGATGTTGGCTTCAGAAGCTAGACTTCCCAGCGTGTCTATTCTATAACTGGTCTAAGCCTGACCTGGAGACCACATGTGGAGATCCTTATAAAGAGATTGAATTCAGCTATTTGCACTCTCCATAAATCGGTTAGGATGTCGGGTGAGAAAGTTGTTACCATGGCTACTTTGAGCCCCTTTTAGTTCATGGTATAGTTGCATGGGGAGCTTCAATCCATGGACGTCGTGTCTTCCTTACCCAAAAGAGAGCCATCAGAGTGATGTTTCGAAAACCGCCATGCCATCCTTGCAGGGACCTATTCGTGACAGTGGGCATTCTTCCGGTTCCCTGCCTGTACATTTATTTTTTGGCATGTATGAAACTAAGGGCCGTTTGCACAGTATAGATTGCTAAACTCGATTAAGTTAATCCAGTTTAAGTCAATCTGAAAGTTTAAACTTGAATCGGTTTTCTCAGTGCATTTACTAATCCAGTTTAAGTTGAACCAGTTTAGCGTTAAGTTGGTAATAGAATGTCATCGTTTATAATATCAGGAAGGCTGATTTTTACAGCAAATTTGTTATTTGTTTACAAAACATCAGTAAATTGAGGTTATGTAGATACTATTTCCTCGTTCAAAATCCAAAGAGCTGTAATCTGTACAGTAATAAAAGTGAAAAGCGATCAAGAAATTCTTCAAAAAATGATGAAATGCTATATTACTATTAGAAACAAACTTATATTTAGTTGGCACCAAAAAAATATATTCTAGAATGTAAGATAAAAACGTTATCTTTTTTTGAAAATCTACTTAAATCTACTACGGTCTTCCTCGTTTATTAGAAATCTCTCAAAAGCAAAATATCTCATTTATGTGTTATTAAAACATGTTTTCTAGTCAAAGACCACTGATAAAAATTGTCTTATTTTCTATCAAGTGGTTTATTTAATCAAATACTAAATTGGCACTTGCTTTACTCAAGCAAAACCGTTAGAAAAATTCTGTATGATCGCAGAAATTTAAATGATTTGTTTTTGCCCAATTTTTCTCAGTTCCAAAATTTCTTCGCAGTCATCTTTATCAATCGCATTAAACACATCTATCAATTCCTCCATTATAATTATTTTTACATTAAAAACACCCAAATAATTATTATCGTCTACAGAAGCATTAAAAACAACTGTCGAAAAATGATTTACTATTAGTTGTTTCCCCATCAAATGTACAGATGTCTAGTTAATCCAAATTATTTGGTTTAAACCTCCTGTTTTGGAGGTTTAAACTTTCCCAGAGTTTAAACTCAATGCAGAGTTTAAACTGATACTGCGCAAACGGAATTTTTAGTTAAAACCAAAAAAAAAATCCAGATTTGGTTTAAGCTTTAGCTTAAACTTACACTGTGCAAACAGCCCTAAAATGGAGAAGTGGCTGGACGAAGGGTGCAGACATTCCCCCTCACAACTGAGACTCGATGCCCACAGAACCTCGTTTTTTGAGGCGAGACCACAGCATATGGCCAAGAAAGTGTATAATGCTATTCCAATTGAAATTCGTGAACTGAATACTGAAATTGTTTTCAAGAGAAAATTAAAATTGTGGTTAAGTGAGAGATGTTTTTATGACATTGGTGAACTTTTAAATCAATAATTACAATAGTGTAGTTCAAGTAAAAACTCAAAATTTAACTTTTTAAGGATTGGATACTTTTGATTCCACTGTTTTTAGTTTATTCAACTTTAATTCCATCTGTGATATTAAATTAAATTATTTATACTATACTACATGTATATTGTGGTGACATTTATGATGTATATTGTTTGTTGTGATGTATATGACTTGAGTTAATATTGTATTATATACGATGCATAACATGATAAATAAAATTGAATTGATGTATAGTATACTTTGAATAACTGTGGAGATTATTTATAGAATGATTATAAAGTATTAATAGAATGATTTTCAACTTTATCTATTACTAGCAGGTAACCCGTGCTTCGCATGGGTCTTTCTTAAAACTTGACGTAATGAAATCTAGAAAAATTCAAAATAGGCCTATAAGAATCCTCGGTTGATTGAGAATTTATATGCTGCATTTCAAGTAAATCAGTATGACTACCTTTCTATTAAAAAAAGAAGTTGGATTCAAAATGGCGGAAAAAATTTAGTGTGACGGAAAACCTGTTTTTTTTTTCATTCGAAAAGGATCCCCAATCATACCTATCTTCTAATTTCCCTTTTAAGAGAAATTTTCTGCTGCTTCCATACAAACTGGAAATGACAAATAATTGAAAACTTGACAAACTGGAAACTTGATGTAATCAAATCTTGAAGAATTTAAAATTGGTCTATAACCACCCTCGGTTAAGCAAGAATCTATATGCAAAATTTCAAGTTAATCAGTCCAGTAGTTCTGACGTGATAATGCGTCAAACATAATTTGTTTACACCCTACACTTTACACCTGTATAGGCTACGTTTATAATCCAGTTCTTTCCTTTATTATAGTATAGAAGATGATACATGGATGGAAGATCATTGTTATTTTACTAAAAGATAGAATAAGTTGAATAGTTTCCCTTTCAGAGGGAGTTTCGACAACCCACAAAACTCATTCTTCATATTTGAAGATATAACGAAAAGGTGCATATGACCTTATTTTTTTGCTCAGCTTGCCAAAATACCCCTCATTCTAATATTAAAATTTTCGACTGACTGTACAGTGAGTCAGTCATTCTATCAGGGCTCGAATAACTTTGAAATTTTAATTAAATAAAAATGGAAGAGTATAATTTCTTCATGTAAATAACAACACCTTCATTCAAAGACATATTAACTGCATGCGTTTTCATATTGCCGATACAGCATTGATGAAACTGTAGACGTTTATTTAGCACTTTGACTCAAAAATTGTTCTAGCTGAAAAATTAATAATCCATGCCACGTGTAGGCCTAACATTGCATCAGGAAAATGAAGTTTCAAAACTATGTTTTTCAGGTAGAAAGCAATATAGAAACAGATATTCCTTTTTTAATTTCAACCATATGATTTGGTGATTTTTTAATGAAATCGAATGTACCATTAATGAAATTTAAACATTAATTTTGAAAAATCTAGAAGGAAAATGAAAATTTGGGCTTTCAGGTGCACGAGATTGATATTTTTAGAATCTATGTGCAAAATTTGGAGATCTAAATCATTCCCGTTTTTCCGGTATGCAATCCACAAGTTGACACGTTTTGATGCGAACAAACGAACACACGAACAAACACAACCCTACTCTCTCTTATTATATAGATGAAATTAATGTTGTGTATTAATTTTGGCAGTAAAAATTATTATTATTCATTATTAATATTTCTCACCTGAAAGCATTCTGTGAAGTGATGAGTTCTTATCGAGTAGAGCATGAAAATTATAGATGAAAATACGGCCACTGTTAACGTAGCCGTGAAATGCTGGTATAGAGTTAGCTTGATTAAATTCCTGCAAAATATAAATACAAACATGAATTTCCGAAACAATTGACAAGCATTACCAATCTATGAAATTACACCAGATAGACCTGAATTACATCTATCTAATAAATAAGTAACAGAGAATCGGCAACTATGTAGTCCTTAGATTTCCACCGACTTTATAGCTTTAAAGTAAGACGCTAAATAAGTATAGCTAAAAGTAAGACGTTATGTTAGAGCACTCATTTTCCTCTTTGGTCTCCTGAATAATGAAATAGATGCACCACATTTACTATCTAAGTTGAATATATATGTATCACCTGTGGCTCGACGTTCTGATTTTTCATTCATGGTTCCCCGCTCCAGAACTCTAAGAAACTATCACTCTCCCCTGAATAGAGTGCAGAGAATTTACAATAATTTAACGAAGCAACTAGATGTCTTCTGGTTTTCTCGTGCTAGATTCCGCAAAATTTTATACGCTAGTATGGTTTAGGTGGATGTCAACAATATCTTTTGGATGCATGGGTGTGGCTGTGCACATGGTTTGGTGCGAGAGGTACGGTATTTTGTTATTATTTATATAAGAAGTTCTGATCATATTGTGATTCAATCGTTGTTTTTTTTCAATTTTGCATTTATCAAGTTTTTTTTCTCTTTTTCAACTAGATTACAAGTTTTTGTACTCATTTTATCTTTTTTGTCATTTTCTTCTTTTTCTTATACATTAATTTTCCTATTAATATTTTTCTTATTATTATCAATAATATTATAACTATTTTTTACTTTTTTTTAATCTCAATATGTATTGTACAAATATGTAAAGGAGACAGATTTGGGGTGACCCCCGTTGTCTCCATTTATGAATGAATAAATAAATAAATAAATAAATAATAATCTCACTGTAGTTCCTTACTTATGACGTTATCTTGCGATGATTGACTGGATTTACTTGCCTTCTACTCAACTTATTACTTATATTGTGATTGATTAATATTGATATTTGCCCTCTGCTCAACTTATGATCTAATCCAATGCATTTATTTGCCTCCTGACAACCTTATGATGTAATCTAGTGATTATTTACTTGTCTTCTGAGGCCCCCTGTGGGTTGGGGGAGCTTTGAGTCGAACATCGTACTTGAGAATTTTTTGAAAACTAGAATACACCCACAGTATCCCTGCTTGCCATAGGAGGCGTCTAAAAGGGACCCCCTTCCCAAAGTCCTTCTTGTCCTTCTTAATATGCTTTGGAACTTCTCAATCTGAAATGGGTGCTTCAGGAACACAGGAGGTTCCGTTGCACTTCTTGTCCTTCTTAATATGCTTTGGAACTTCTCAATCTGAAATGGGTGCTTCAGGAACACAGGAGGTTCCGTTGCACTTCTTGTCCTTCTTAATATGCTTGGAACTTCTCAATCTGAAATGGGTGCTTCAGGAATACAGGAGGTTCCGTTGCACTTCTTGTCCTTCTTAATATGCTTTGGAACTTCTCAATCTGAAATGGGTGCTTCAGGAACACAGGAGGTTCCGTTGCACTTCTTGTCCTTCTTAATATGCTTTGGAACTTCTCAATCTGAAATGGGTGCTTCAGGAACACAGGAGGTTCCGTTGCACTTCTTGTCCTTCTTAATATGCTTTGGAACTTCTCAATCTGAAATGGGTGCTTCAGGAACACAGGAGGTTCCGTTGCACTTCTTGTCCTTCTTAATATGCTTTGGAACTTCTCAATCTGAAATGGGTGCTTCAGGAATACAGGAGGTTCCGTTGCACTCTTATGTAGAGGCTATCAACATTGAAAAGGCTTCTACTGATCACAATATGGATGACGTAAGCTCAATCACACAATCCCAACTGGAGAGGCTCAGACCTCTGCTCAAACAAGGGCGGCCATTCAGGCAAAACTTGTTGGAAGAGGCGAGGCAATTGACGCTGCAAAGTTCCGGGGGTGGGCAAGAAAAAGAAAAAACCAAAGAGACCAGAGATGGGTGAAACTCCATGTGGGTCAAAAGGCTGAGTCGAGGGTGGCCAGGTGCCCAAGAGGCAATTTGACGACCCCTCCCTCACTGGAAGGACCTACAAAGAAGGCCAGGAGTGGAACTCACGTGGGAGCAATCAGTCTCTTAAGAGACTGCCAAGAATATCACACTGGATTGCGAGAGACTAGGGGCAAGAAGAATGGCTCTGTTTGTCTGCAAGCAACCAGGTGAGGAATGGGATGTTAGTATAGGGAAAAACTCCTGGATCTTGTGAAGGACACAGGTATTAGTTTGCCCAACTAACGTACTTGGGAGCACAATAAGTTCCGGTTGACGTGTGGGGCTCTTTGAGCCTTTGGATCCTTCAATCCGTCCTATCAAACATAACATAACATACTTGCCTTCTGAGCCGTAAAGTGCGCGTCGTCTGCACGAGGCTGGTGAATATCCACCAGCAGATGGCCGAGTCGAGTACGGCCAGTGGCACATTGGCAATCAACAGCTGATTGGCCGGTTCACTCTTGGCACGCATCACCTGCACGTAGGCCTCCGATGCAGCCAGCACGAAATAGAGCACTCCGGTGCCGACCACACGGTGCAGCATGGCGCCCAGTCGCGGCCTGCAAATTTACAGCCAGAACGAAATAGAGCACGCGGTCTAAAATTCAATAATATAGATAACAGTATGTTCAAGCTGTGATATAATATTGTAATATTTTACTATGAACATTTTATTTTTATCTTTGCTCGTGTATGTATGTGTATGAGTAAATTATTGTTTGTTTTCTTTTTGGCAATAAATGAATTTGAATTTGATAAATTCAAATTCATGTCGCCCGGCCACACAGAGAGCGATCTGTGATCAAAATTCATTAGAATGATATAGATATCTATAGTGAAGTCCACGTTATAATGGCAGTGAAGAAAGATACGAGAAAAACGTTGCCGAGTCTCTTAAATTGACTCCATTTTGCCACTGACTCTACACAGTGGCAGTTATTACACTACACACAGTAACAGTTGATACTCTATTCATCCTATTAAATTTGTTCTAATATTAGTTTCAATTTCCTCGATAAAATGATCAATTTCATGCCAAATTAAATAAATTCATCAATAAAAAACGTTTTTCATAATTTGATTCAAAACTTTGCTTTGAGATCAAATTTCAATTTTCATACAAACCTGAAATGGCGGCTAATTTAAAAAGCTGTGATACACCAATCTGAACTTCAAAACAACAGAAAATAAGTTATTCGGTAGATATTCTATTCTTTAGGTAGATAGTATTTCTTTTTAAAATAATAGAAAAATAGAAATCCTAATTATAATAACATAAATATATCAGAGATTATTCTGAAATAACCTTTCAATATTATTTATATCGATATTATTAGGCCTAACCTATTCCGGTAAACTGAAGCATGGACAAAGTCTAGGATGGTCTTAAAGTTATCAACTTTTAAAGTGCAATTTCAGGTATAATTTGTGTTTCTCAAACGGTAATATCATAGAGAAACAATAGCATAAATAGATATCCCATGGTATAGGGCGTTTATGTTGCAACTTTTACTGTTATCCCAAGCCAATAGTTCACACAGTTCTTTCCTATGCAGCTGTGTGACGCTGGTAGTCTCTTAAATTATGCCGTTCATACACTATCACCCCAACAAAACAGTGAAAATTGACAATAATCGACAGTAATCGGCTTGAGATAACAGTAAAAGTTGCGACATAAATTCCCTATACCATGGGATATCTACTTACGCTATTGTTTCTCTATGGTAATATCTAAAATTTATTTCATTTATTCAAAAGAACATTTTAAATAATTTTGGCCTACAATTTGCAACATGAACGAACTGTACCTATCTTCTTATGGTACTTTTCTCTAATCTACATTACTGTAGCCAACTAACTTGACAATGCCAAAACCTAGGCTGACAATGATTTATTAAATTAATTTAATGCAAAAATATCAATGAAAATTCGGTTACATTGCTTAAAAGAAGAATGAATGGATAATTCCCAGTACAATTGAGGAAATTCTTTTTGAGTGACTCTTATTTTTGTTTCAATAGTATGTTGTAGTTACTCTTGTTTTTTTTGTAGTGATATGAAATAGTTTTTTCCTCCACCTACTGTCTAAAGTACTTACTTTACTCCCTGAAACCTAATACTAAAGTGTCACTTTTTCGCTCTCGGTAGTAAAAAACAGAAAAACTCCCTAGGGAGTAAAAGTGACTCCATTTAAATAACATGGGAAGCATCTCTATTTTAAAAACTTACATTGTAATAGGTTAGAAGGTCTAAGCTCAGATGAGAAAGCATAATAGAGGTGTCTGTCATTGAGTCAACTGAATTCAATACCACAATCAGAAATTTGATCAACTCATGAAATATAATATGTTTGTATGATAATTATTATATTCTTAATATTAGTAGACGATAAAAATTTATACAATTTTTAAAATATTTTATTCTATTCAAAATACCAGCCAACAAATATTTTGATCTGCAATTCAAATCTGAACCGCGTGATCTGGAGTCAGCCATTTTTGGTAGCCTGCCCAGCTGTTATAATTGTTACAACTTTATCCGATAGATAGCGCAACCGGCAGTGCCAATCAGACGACCGGTTTCTAGGTATTAGATTTCAGGTTATGTTGTTAGGAAACATTGTCACCAATACGTAAGTTATTAGAATGATTTAATTTGCAGTTTCTATAAAAAAATGTTTAAGGAGGAAAAATGTTGTGTACATCACGAGCGAAAAATACTTTTTCTCCCTCAGGAAAATTGTTGCCCTCGGCTTCGCCTCGGGCTTCAAACTTTTTCCCACGGGGAGAAAAAGTCGTACTTTTCACTCTAGATATACAAATAACTATTTAGTGACTCTTATTTTTGTTTCAATAGTATGTTGTTGTTACTCTTTTGTTTTTTTTGCAGTGATATGAAATAGTTTTTTTCTTGACATCAACTTGATTTTGTATTTATTTTGAATCTGACTTTTTTGCGACTCCCACCAGCGGTCAAAGACTTTTCTTTTGGTAGTGGTGCCTGAAACAATTTTTAGTTTTTTAGTTCTGGGTAGTTAATTTTATTTTATTTCCTTGTGATAAGTGTTTGATTTATTAACCTTTGATTTATTAAGTTGTCGAATTTCGGCAATAAAGAATTGAATTGAATGTTTGCCATCTATCTTTCTTGAGTGTCTCTAAATTGAGGGTTTGACCTTTGATTTGTTACGCTGTTAAATTTTGGCAATAAAGAATTGAATTAAATGTTTGCCATCTCTCTTTCTTTCTCTCTTCCTTTCACCCTTATTCCACTTAGTCATCTTCTTCTTTTATTATTATATAATATATTTCATCTTTTGTAAGTTCTTAATGTCTAGTATTGAATTGTATTAGCAACTCTCACCTGCGCACAGGATTTTCCTTGTAGGTGATTGGTTTCTTATATTCTTGTTGAACGTTTTGTTTTCATGTATATGTTTTGTTTATGAAGAACTAATAAAGAATTTTGAATTTGAACTTTGAATGTGACTAACTTCTCCAAATCCAAGGCTGACAATAATTCATTAAATTAATTTTATATAAATTCAATTTATTTCACTATCCTATTTCGGACAATGTGTAACCTTATCTAAATTTGGGAGAGGAATAGCACAAGGTAACCTTATTTTTTCTATCCCTATAATTTTGATGATGTACTTATTGTATGAATCAATAAAGAATGCAACTAACTTGACAATGCCGAATCCCAGACTGACAATGATGACGAGCATGCGCGCCAGCGTGCGCTTGGCGCAGGAGACGAGTTCGGCGACTAGGACGGCAGCCGGAACGGGGCGCCCGGTGCTGTTGACGTTCTGGTACTCGGCGTAGAAGACGGCCTTCTCCAGCATGCCGAGTAGGATCACGCCGCCGATCCAGAACTGGATACGCAGAAGGTCACGCCACTGGCGAAATGATACCGTCAGCCAGCCCACGCCGTATGCCACGTACACCAGGCACATGCAGCCGTAGAACTGTCAATCAATCAATTAATAATTCTTAATAACTCTCACCAGCGGGCAAGGCTCAATTCCTTTTGCTGGTGATGCCAAATTACACATGAAAAGTATCTAATAATTAAGAATTCATTTTAAATTAAGAATTAAGTTTGATTTTAACTTATTCAATTTCAATTTATTGAAGGGTTCCCATACATATGACTTACTCTGTATAATATTTTACCTGATTTCATAAAGAATATGAATGAACGCCAGTTTAGATATAAATTAAAAATAGATTTCTCCAAGAGTGCTTCTACACAAATGATCAATGTATCATTACTCTACATAAATTGTGTCTTGTTTTACTTTCCTTGCCCTATTACCATAGGGTAAGGAGAGTATTGCTTTCCGAAAAAAATTAACTTACCCCAATTTCTAAATTTCTATACGTTTCAAGGTCCCTTGAGTCCAAAAAAGTGGTTTTTGGGTGTGTGTGTGTGTGTGTGTGTGTGTGTGTGTGTGTATGTGCGTCTGTGTACACGATATCTCATCTCCCAATTAACGGAATGACTTGAAATTTGGAACTTATTTGGAACTTAAGGTCCTTACAATATAAGGATCCGACACGAACAATTTCAATCTAATGCAATTCAAGATGGCGGATAAAATGGCGAAAATGTTGTAAAAAACAGGGATTTTCGCGATTTTCTAGAAAACGACTCCAACGATTTTGATCAAATTTATACCTAAAATAGTCATTGATAAGCTCTATCAACTGCCACAAGTCCCATATCTGTAAAAAATTCCAGGATCTTCGCCCCATCTATGCAAAGTTTGATTTAATATTCCCAATTATCAGGCTTCAGATAGATATTGAATGAAAAAGACTGAGAAAATTAAAAAAAAAAGGCTTCAGGCTTCAGATACAATTTAAACTAAAAATTCCAAGTGGAAAAGATTGAGCATGAAAATCTCTACAATAATAATGTTCAGTAACATGTTCACCTAAAATTGAAGAAGAATGTGATTATTTAATTGCAAACTGTTAAATCATCCACTATGAAGAGATAGCAGACTTCGAGTGTCTCCAGCGTTATTGTCCTGTCACCAGCTGGATTGGATCTTTGAATAGTAGACTTGAGATGCGCGTGAACTCTAGCGTCAGGTGATAAATTTTCATAACGGCAAGGAAAGTTGTGTGAGTGCGCAACACCAGATTTTTTCATTTCATCATTGAATAGAGAAGTTATTGAAATCTGTATTGATTTTATTACACCAAATTTTTTCTTATTGTAGGCTGTGTCTATTTTGTTCAACCATTTAGATTTTTTGACAAGTTCCAGATCCCCTGTTTAGGTGAGCAGTGGATGCTATTTAATCTATCTATCTAATACTCAGTTGAGGGGTAATGAATACTTACGGGAAGCAGAGGCCAGTCTCCGGCTGACAAATAGCCATGTTCACCAAACATCTCAATGTACAGCGTGACATCGAAACTATTGTCATTTGCCACTTGCACAGACAGCATATAGAAGCCATCCGTCGGTGTCAGGTAGGTGGGTTGTTTGACAGGCTGAAACATACCAATTCTATTAAAATTTATTCACCAAAGAATACATAAAATTTATCCACAGAAATGTTTTAGATCAGGTAGGTCGGTTGCTTGCTAGACTGAAGCATACAAACTCTATTCAATACAAATTGAAATTTATTCACTAAATAATACATGATATTTATCCACAGAAATGTTTTAGATCAGGTAGGTCGGTTGCTTGCTAGGCTGAAGCATACAAACTCTATTCAATTCAAATTGAACTTTATTCACCAAAGAATACATGAAATTTATCCACAGAAATGTTTTAGATCAGGTAGGTCGGTTGCTTGCTAGGCTGAAGCATACAAACTCTATTCAATTCAAATTAAAATTTATTCACCAAAGAATACATAAAATTTATCCACAGAAATGTTTTAGATCAGGTAGGTCGGTTTCTTGCTAGGCTGAAACGGGAACGCGCCAACCAAGCTCTCCGACAGCTATGCTCCCCGTCAGCTGAGCTCCTTTTAAGACCACTTTCGAGGGGATTGGTTGACGGCGTCAACTGAGCTCCTGAGAGAAGAGCTTGGCTGACAGGCTCTACCTCCGTAAACAAAGCCGTAGTGTATTCGTGTGACGTCAGCACAGGTAGGGCTCCTACACCAATACAAATTCGTTGATTCCAGCTGATCTATATCAGCTAGTGTTTTTATTGGTCTCCTACACCAATAAAACACTAGCTGATCAGCTGGAATCAATGAATTTTTATTGGTGTAGGAGCCCTACCTGTGCTGACGTCACACGAATACACTAAGGCTTTGTTTACGGGGGTAGTGTGACAGGGAGCTTGGTTGTCGTCTACGGTCCCGACAACCAGTTCCCTCTCAAGGTGCATTTTCGTTTGTGCGTAAACTTCTGCAGTCGACGACGACAAGCATTGTTGACATTCATATCGTCCAAATTTCAAGTTTGCTAAAACAGCTGATCAAATAGCTTTTCATTATTTGTGTTTATCATTCAAGAATAAAAACATTTCAATACTGAGGTCCATGTTATAATTGCAGTGTGTGATTTGGTGTTGCTATCCTTGTCTATCAGTCGACAAAGCAGATAGTGCTATCTCTTTCACGCTTTGCGATGTTGCCACATCGTTTATCAACAATGAAGAAATTCAACTAATTGATAAAATATTCAATTTCAATCATAAAAATGTATTATTACATCTTAAAAAATATATTTTCTTGATAAATAAAATATTATTAACTATTTTCAACAATAATGAACAGTTAAATTGATCAGATATACCAGTATCAGCTGTTTGGGTGGCAAGGCTGAGATCTGGCAACCCTTTTCTCCTATCTTCCTACAACTGCCATTATAACGTGGACCTCACTATAATAATATCAACATATTGCCATTTAAAAGTATAAAAAATTATAAACTCAACCTTCTCCATTAAAACATAATTTTCGAACATAATATTTTAGGTTATTTAGATAAATTGAAATCCACCCAATCTGAGATCCTCACCCTGTCGTGGTCAACGACGGCATTTGCGCACAAACGAAAACCCAGCTTAGATCAGTAGGGGATTGGCTGTCATTGAGACTAGTTGACGCCAGCGTGCAAGGAGCTTGGTTGTCGTCACCGAACCAGACAACCAAGCTACTCGCACGCTCACGTTTGATTGCCGGAGTTTTCGCGAGTAAACTGACATAATTATATTT
Organism: Nilaparvata lugens; assembly: GCF_014356525.2. NCBI lineage: Eukaryota > Metazoa > Arthropoda > Insecta > Hemiptera > Delphacidae > Nilaparvata > Nilaparvata lugens. Next base: position 74,113,822 of record NC_052508.1, on the reverse strand, counting down.
TATGCACTTACTCAATGGATTTTCTTAAATCACGCTTGGTTTTCCCAATCATTCATTGCTAGTACTAGTAGTTCTGTGAACAGTAGACCTCACGCAGTATTCTTATCCACAAGTACCTGATTGAAACTATAGACCTTATGGAAATACAGCAATAGACTGGCTTCTCCACACATCTGTGTAATCACTTGTCAGCTGATTTTTGATGAATAATTCTATAGTCTGATTTTTACTCTAATATTGGCGTATGAAGGAGGCTCCTTTTTCCTTTTATATTATCCTTGAAATGCAAAATTTCCAAAAACCTTGTATATACGTCGACGCACAATTAAAAAAAGAACATACCTGTCAAATTTCATGAAAATCTATTTCCGCGTTTCGCCGTAAATGCGCAACATATAAACATTTAAACATTGGGGTATCATTTAGACATTTGAACATTAAGAGAAATGCCAAACCATCGACTTGAATCTTAGACCTCACTTCGCTCGGTCAATAAAATAAAGGCAGTCATTTTATTCTAGAAACAAACAATATTGCTACAAACACTCATTCTGAAAATGCTTGCCAATCCAATAAGATAAACATTTCCAAGTCAGAGTTGGATTCGGAAAGAGAAATAGTTCAATTCATTTAATGTTTGCAGTGATAGAAGTGACAACATTAACAAGCTTTTCTTATAATAATCGAATTCATAGAATGTGTGAAACAGTGTCTGTGATTGTACTACTTCCCCGCCCGCTTCAAGCTGGTTTCAATGCCCAATGGGGGATTGGCTGTCGGGGAGCTTGGTTTTCGTAGCATGCGAGGTGCTTGGTTGTCGGGTATGATCACGACAACCAGACCCCTCATATCCAGCAGGGGATCAGCTGGCGGGGAGCTTGGTTGTCGGGTACGGTCACGACAACCAGACCCCTCATATTCAGCAGGGGATCAGCTGTCGGGGAACTTGGTTGTCGTGAACGTGTAGGGAGCATGGTTGTCGATGACAAACAAGCTCCTTCGTTGTAGTGGGGGATTAACTGTCGGGGAGAATGGAATATATTGCCAGGGGATGATTGACTGACGCCTGTGATCAAAATCGCGAGGACCTTAGTTGTCGGGGAGACTAGTTGGCGGCGACCCGCTGAAACATACCAACTCTATTCAATTCAAATCTATTCACCAAAGAATACATAACATTTATCCACAGAAATGTTCAGATCAGTTAGGTCGGTTGCTTGCTAGGCTGAAACATACAAACTCTATTCAATTCTATTAAAATTTATTCGCCAAGAATACAAAAAATTCATCCACAGAAATGTTTTAGATCAGGAAGGTCGGTTGCTTGCAATAGTGAGGTCCACGTTATAATGGCAGTGCACGATTGACAATAGTGTTGCTATCCTTGTCTATCATTCAACAAAGCGAATAGCGCTATCTCTTTGTCGCTTTGCTCTGTTGCTCTGTCGCTCTCCGTCCTTTCAACATGATCTTTCCAGTTTTGCCGATTCTCTTCAATCTTCTACCATATGGATATTATGTTGAGCTCGCTTCTTATATCGATTATAAAGCCTATCTCCCCTTGTGCACCCTTTTACTGCTCTGACGACAACCAAGCCCCTTGCACGCTGGCGTCAACGAGTCTCCCCGACAGTCAATCCCCTACTGGTTAAGGGACTGGTTGTCGGGACCATAGACGACAACCAAGCTCCTTGCACGCTGGCGTCAACGAGTCTCCCCGACAGCCAATCCCCTACTGGTTAAGGGACTGGTTGTCGGGACCGTAGACGACAACCAAGCTCCTTGCACGCTGGCGTCAACGAGTCTCCCCGACAGCCAATACCCTACTGGTTAAGAAGGGACTGGTTGTCGGGAACGTAGACGACAACCAAGCCCCTTGCACGCTGGCGTCAACGAGTCTCCCCGACAGCCAATCCCCTACTGGTTAAGGGACTGGTTGTCGGGACCGTAGACGACAACCAAGCCCCTTGCACGCTGGCGTCAACGAGTCTCCCCGTCAGCCAAGCTTCTCTCTCAGGAGCTCAGTTGACGCCGTCAACCAATCCCCTCGAAAGTGGTCTTTAAAGGAGCTCAGCTGACGGGGAGCTTAGCTGTCGGGTAGCTTAATTGGCGCGTTCCCTAGCTAATCAAACAATGCTATTATAACGTGGACCTCACTAAATGTATGTTGTTTTCAACTTGTTGAAAACAAATTGTTGTTTCCAACTTGTTTCTCGCGGTTAAGTGGACATTACTGTCTGCTATTATAACGTGGACCTCAATATATGTATGTTGTTTTCAACTTGTTGGAAACAAGTTTCTGTTTCCAACTTGTTTCTCGTGGTTAACTGGACATTACTGTCTTCGCCAAGTCATCAAATAAAAGAGTAATTCTATGCTGTGGAGGAGTGAATAGATTCAAGTATCGAGTAGTTAGTCCGTGACTGTACTTACTTTCAATTCAGTGTGACTAGTACTATCATCATCATCATCCTCATGAGGCATTTTGTCAACCGACTCCGCGTTCTGCGGGAGATCCTTGGGTGGTTCAGAGATTGGGCTTGAGGAGGAATGTATTGCTTCTGAAATTCAAAGACAATAACAATTAATACAACTATTCTAATTATTAATAATGAATATGAATAAAAAATAAATGGAAAATCTTTAAATGTTTTTCAAATTCTATAATTATTAAATTTAAATTCTCTTGATTATTATTGTTAAGTTAGGATGAAGGTGACCCCTGTGGTTTGAGGAGCTTTGAGTCGAACATCGTACTCAAGAATTTGTTGAAAACCAAAATACACCCACAGTATCCCTGCTTGTCGTAGGAGGCGACTAAAAGGGACCCCCTTTCCAAAGCCCTTCTTCCAAAACCCTTCTTCTCCTTCTTAATAAGCTTTGGAACTTTTCAATTCAAATTCAAATCATTTATTTGCTATTTCATTCCTTTACAATATTATTTACAACATGTAAAGAATTTCTGCATTGTCACAATTCTACATATATTCAATTATATAAATCACAAATTAATAAAATACATAATAAGACACTAGAGAAGTTTAGTAACTATAAGGCTACAGGTTTTTGATTTGAATCCAATCAAGCCTTGTGTCTAGATAGGTTGGAGTTGGATCCGAGGGAGGAAAGCGGTAAAAAATGAAAATCATCAGTCATTCATCTAAAAACTTGCGAACCGAGTAATAAGCTCTATTTGTCAAATACTCTAAGATATTCTTCTTGAATTGAAATTTGGAATTGAAAACTTTAGTTTCGCTTGGAAGTTTGTTGAAGAATTTTATTACTCTATAAAGTGCTCCTTTTTCAAATTTAGTTGTCCTATACATTGGGTAGTATAATAAGTTATGTGCTCTTGTTTCTCTTGCTATTTCATTCCTTTTGTTCAGTATATTGAGGTTTCTGAATGCTAACATGAATATTGAGTAAATATAAACTGAGGGAACGGTGAGAATTTTTTTATTCTTGAAGATGTCTCAATTCGAGAATGGCACTTTTTCCATTGACTTAGCTATGTGCCATTCTTCCTTTTCTATCTGTAGGCCTTCCTTGGCCATATTCTTACCTTTTTCTTATGCCAACCCAAGGTGTTATGTGGACCTTGTTGATGGGTGGTGCTTTTATATGGTGTATCTAATGGTGCCTGCCTGATACCAGGCGCCCTCCTGTAGTATTTAGTCTTGCCTGGACATGCGGGGCTCTGTCTGGGTTGACTCCACTTCCCCAGCTGTTCGTGGGAACCACAGGAACAAACCATACCCCATGGCAACTCCAGAAGTTACCTTGCCTTCATACCCATCGGGATCTGCCCCATCAGGGCAGGTTCCTCAATTTGAAATGGGTGCTTCAAGAACACAGGAGGGTTCAGGAACACAAAAAAAACCCAAGAGACCAGAGATGGGTGAAACTCCAGGCACAAATGTGGGTCAAGAGACTGAGTCGAGGGCGGTCAGTCGCCGGGCGACCTAGATGCAATTTGGTGACCCCTACCTTAGCGGAAGGACCTACAAAAAAGGCTCGGAGGGGAACTCACATAGGTCACAAGTTTGCGGGTGGAGAGACCAAACCTCACCACTGCTCAGGGAACGACGGCCATTCAGGCAAAACTTCATGGGAGAGGTGAGGCTCTTGACCCTGCAAAGTTTTGGAGGGGCTAAATAAAATAAAAGACCAAGAGACCAGAGATGGGTGAAACTCCAGACACAAAAAATGTGAGTCAAGGGTGGCCGGGCGCCCTAGAGGCAATTTTGCAACCCCTTCCTGGACCTACAAAGAAGGCCACGAGTGGAACTCACGTCGGTCACCAGGATCAATCAGTCTGAAGAGACTGCCAAGCATATCACACTGGATTGCGAGAGACTAGGGGCAAGAAGAAGGGTTCTGTTTGTCTGCAAGCAACCAGGTGATGAATGGGATGTTGGTATAGGGAAAAACTCCTGTATCTTGTAAAGGACACAGGTATTGGTTTGCCCAACTAACTTGGGAACACAATAAGCTCCGGTTGACGTGTGGGGTTCTTTGAATCTTTGGATCCTTGAATCAGTCCCTTCAAAAATAACAATAACAATAGGTTGGAGAATAACAAAACGATTATTTATCACATGGTCCGATGAGCTGACTACATCCTCAAAAGTAATACTATACTAGTTTAATTCGCCTTTCGAATAATGCATGCAATACTATAATCAGTTAGAACTTGATAAGTGAATTGAGTACAAGTAGAAAAGTTGGTGTGCGAATGAAATCAACGTAAACCTCTGAACTTACCAATTCACATGGTATCGAGTGATTGGAACAATCGCACTCAGTTACCATATCGGGCATTTCTCGAACATTGGACGTATTTAGTAGTAAACCATACCATTCTGGGTTTCTTTCCACCTGCAAAAATAAAAAAAAAGTTGAATAATGAAAAAGGTGAAAGTAGTTTTCTGAAAAAAAATCATGTAAATGAGAAATGCTGATTCATCTTCAAATCACTGCCAAATCTGGATTCTTACATATCCTATCAGTGACCGTGACCGGCACAGTGAAAATATAATTCCCATGAGTTATAATTGGACTATTCACACTCAGCCAGACCGAGCAAGTATGAATAGTCACATTGAAAAGTATGGGACATAAATTTATATAAATTTCCGTGCTACCATTTTCTCCTAAATAGGTTGGATAGCATTTTTCACCTATTAACCTGAAGAAAGTTATCGGCTCCAAAATGGTAAATTCTTGATAAATTATAAATGGATCTATTGCTTATGAATAAGAAATCCAGTTATCAGAGCAAACCAACTTATAATTTTCATAAGAATTTTGGCAATATACAACACAAATCCACAGAACAACACCTTACAACACTTAAACATATAGCATCATTATAAGCTAAAATATTTATCCATTTATGTAGTTGAAACATGGCTATAGGTTTGTAAACACTCAAAATAAAATTATACAAAATTAGAACACCATAAAAACTGTTCAAATCTCAATTAAAACATTATAAATTTCAATAAACAGAAAAATATTCAGAGAGCACAAAACACTTTCAATAGCCAGCCACCATTTTTTAGAGAAGAGAAAACATGACCTGCCTTTTAGATGAAGCCTAGAACAGTGACGTTATGAACAAGTCATCGATATTAATTTCCAAAAGATTATAAATTACAAGTTTAGAATTTACATTTTACATTTGTTCTCAATAAAACTTTGTTTCGAAACTGTTATTTTAAATTTATTTATCCTCTATGCCATTTATAATGATCTGTTAATTATGAAATAGAACTCTGTTTCAGTGATACCATGCAATGTGCAACACAATTATTTATGATAAATTCTCAGTTAAAAGTTGTCCGCAAATCGATTACTCTGATATTTACTATCAAGTTTTATAGATCTCGAATTGAAGATTCGATTTTAATCGAGAAAAAATGTAATATTACAAAATTTTCACAATTGAGATAAAATATTTGGGTAGTTCATTATGTTTCTTCATAGTCAACAAACGATTTGACAACAGTACTGAAGTAGAAAATAATATAGCTGTCAATTTATCGTTAGGGCTAATCTTGAATATAAATGAAAATAGAAGTCTAAGTACCATTCTTGAAACCTCACGACATGAGGTTTTGGCTATATGATGCCATTATAAAGAGACTTGATATCACTTGTGATCATAGCCAAAATATGTCGTTAGTGAACAATTTAAAAAATCTGGTGTGGTACACTCACACAACTTTCCTTGCTCATTGAATTGTAAGCCCCATTCTTAAACGAGAATAATTCAGGGGAATAACATAATGACGATTGGCGGCAACGTATTTGAAACTACGATCAGACTTCTGTATATCTATATATATAAAAAGCGAAATGGCCACTCACTCATCACTCACTCACTCACTCGCATAACTAAAATCTACTGGACCAAAAACGTTCAAATTTGGTAGGTATGTTCAGTTGGCCCTTTAGAGGCGCACTAAGAAATCTTTTGGCAATATTTCAACTCTAAGGGTTGTTTTTAAGGGTTTAAAGTTCGTCTTTTAGCATGTATATTCTTCTTCTCCCAATCTCTTAATTAGAATTGAAATTTCCATATCATATGTTACTATAGAACTATAATCTAGATAGAGTACCTTTTCGAAACAGTGTTAACTGGCAACTAATCAATAATTTGTCAGGTTGGCATTAAGTTGAGTTGATTTTGTTAGGTTGGCACCAAGTTGAAGATTTAAATGAATTTATCGCGGAAAAATTGATTGGGCACTGCTACTTCAATCCTGGGAATTTATATTACTAGCCGTCAGGCACGCTTCGCTCGCCATATCTGTTTAGCCAGATGTTTAGTCTGGACCCCCGACTGGATTGTCCTATTATAATATGATAAAAATGAAAAAATTCAGGCGAGCGAAGCGAGCCTGCTGATCTCATTCTTGGACGATCCAGTCGGGGGTCCAGGGGGCGGAGCCCCCTGGCTAGACGGATATGGCGAGCGAAGCGAGCCTGACGGCTAGTGTGTGTGTATATAATTGTTTTCAGAGTACTTTTTCCTTTGTGTAAGTTTTGAAATTCGATGATTTTTTTAAAAGTCGTCAAAACAGCTGTTCTACAGATAAAATATCTCGTCTATGTGTTCTTTTTATTAACTGCTCTACCTACCTAGCTCATGCACTAGAAGCAGGTTACAAAGTCCATTTCTCAAGGATGGGGTGGACCCCCCATTAGTTTCTCAGGAAAAAGACTCATGCCAGTTGATATAGCTGATAAATAACTATACAGGGTATGAATTTGAAAAAAAATCGGTCAAGTCATTTTTGATAAAATCGTGAAAAACATGGTTTTTTAGACATTATCCGCCATTTTTCTCAAGAATATTATGAAGCTCCTGCAATTTTCCCAGAAATGTGACTCATGTTAGTTGATAGGGCTTATGAATAGCTATCCATGGTATAAATTTGAAGAAAATCGATAGAGCCGTTTTCGAGAAAACCGTGAAAAACATGGTTTTTTAGTAATTATCCGCCATTTTTTCCACCATCTTGAATTGAATTTTATTGAATTTCTTATTGTCGGGTCCTCATGGTATAAGGACCTTAAGTTTAAAATTTCAAGTCAATCGGTTAATTAGGAATGGAGTAATCGTGTTCACAGACATACACACATACACACACAGACCAATACCCAAAAATCATGTTTTTGGACTCAGGGGACCTTGAAACGTATAGAAAACTTGAAATTGGGGTACCTTAATTTTTTTGGAAAGCAATACTTTCCTTACGTATGGTAGTAGGGCAAGGAAAGTAAAAAAGGGTACTTAAGCTGCGATTACACCAAAGTTATTAACAAAATATTTATTTCTCCGTCCTTATAGATTCTATTAGATTGAACGGAACTTGACAAACACATATGTTCATCATGTGTATGATAAGTTATGTTCAATCTAATAGAATCTATAATGACGGAGAAATAAACATTTTGTTAATAACTTTGGTGTAAACGCAGCTTTAGATTTCCATTTTTAACTCTATACCTATCTGATTTGTCTAATGACAACAAGTAAATAAAATAAATAAACATCAAATAGCAAACCAATAATAATCAGGAGCTGACTTTATAAATTGAATCTCGTTATAGTTTTTAACCACATTCAGTTTTCGACCAAAAACCAACGGAAATTGACACTGAATGAAAATCAATTTTCCTTAGCGTTATTTGTTACCACAATCTTGGCAAAAGATAAGAGATTAACATGTGAATTGATAATGGAATTGTTTCAATATAAATTCATTACCAAACTCGCTTTATTTATTTATTTATTTATTCGTGGACAGAATCACAAATCATATAAATATGATTAGGAAGGAACAACAGGCTTGGCCCAAATCTATTCCATTCCCAAATTTTGATAAATTAATAAAATGTCCAAAAAATAGGTTATGTTTCTAGTGTAAACATAGTGAACCAAGTTCAAGTTCAATTTTCGTCCAAAAATATAATATATTTGTGGCTAAACATGCTATAGTGAGGTCCACGTTATAATGGTAATGTTTGATTAGCTCCAATACCATAGAGAAACAATAGCGTAAGTAGATATCCCATGGTATAGGGCGTTTATGTCGCAACTTTTACTGTTATCTCAAGCCGATTACTGTCGATTTTTACTGTTTTCACCGGGTAAGAGTGTATGAACGGCACAATATGAGAGACTACCAGCGTCATAAAGCTTCACGGGAAAGAACTACTGGACTATCGGCTTGAGATAACAGTAAAAGTTGCGACGTGAACGCCCTATACCATGGGATATCTACTTATGTTATTGTTTCTCTATGCTAATTATACTGATATGAGAGAGTGCATCTCAAAGAGTTTATATGGTTGAAATAATATTTCAGTTCCTGTACGAGTGCTATTCACAAAGTAAGGAATATTTTCGTCTAACGCGGCTATTGTGACGTCCTTGTTATAATGGCAGTTTTTGATTAGCAATATGTATTGCTATCATTCAACAAAGCCGATAGCGCTATCTCTTTTTCGCTTTACTTTGTTGCCAGATCGTCTTTTAACAATGTAGAATTAATAATTGATAAACGAACTGGACAAAGAGTCCAACTTTGTGGAAGCCCAGCTGGAGGAGAAGGAAAATTGGACGACAGCGATTCAGATGGGAAGACGACATTGTGAAAGTGACTGGGGATAGGTGGGCAGTGTATGCAAAAGATAGAGATAGATGGAGGAACCTGGGAGAGGCCTATGTCCAATAGAGGACCTGGTTTGCACAAATAAAATTATAAGAACATTTTTGCATTTTCTTTTTATTTAATCTTGTATACTAATAATGGAGTTTGGACTATTTGAAAAAAGCTAGCTAATTCAGTAATGTTATTTAATATTTTCAGTTTAGCAAAGATGTTCATTCTTTCTACATAATATTATTTTGTATTATCGTATAGTGTTGGGAACCAATAAAGGCTTTTATTATTATTATTAAACGAAACATTTCATCTTGATTATGAAAATTTATTATTAAATTGTTGAAAAATATATAGTGAGAATCACGTTATAAGCTCAGTGAAATTATAATATAACACAGTTGCCAATTTTCTATAGCCACCGCCATCGTATAGGGATATCTGTGGTTCAAATTATTCCGATATATCTGGTCTAGTATTGATTGTCGATTCTTATTGGAAATGGTCATCTCCATCTGGATTATATTTTACTCGTCGATAAAATATAATTTTTCCTAATGTAATAATAATTTTTCATAAAATATTTTGGTCATTATAGGCCTAAAAACAATCTGACAACAGTTCCAACTTGGAAAAGGATAGAGCTACCTTCTTTGTCTGATGACAAAACAGGATAGAAAATCAATATTAATAAGGTGATGACTTGATAACAAAAATGTCGTCTCTACTGTATATATTACATAAAAAACTTTAAATACAACTTTAATTACGTCAAACACATTCATTCATTCATACAATAAGTACCTCATCAAAATGATAGGGAGAGA